>NC_134883.1:16935246-16980246 GCF_041734735.1 Babylonia areolata | reverse complement strand
AACGACGCTTGCAAATGCATTAAATATTTTCAAAATATTCGTATATGGGGCATTTATTAATAATCTAAACGCCATGCTCTTAACAGCCCTGCCAGTTCTTTCAGCATTTAATAAGGCTGAAGTGTAAACTTCAAAAGACAGGAAGGAATTTAGTATATTTCTTTCAACAATATTACACATTTGAAGGAGGGGGGGAGGGGGGGGGGCGGGTGGTAAGCTGACATGACTCAAGTTAACATCTCCCCCCCCCCCACCCCTACCTCCATCCTGACAAGCGTCAGACCACTGATTTAGAAATCACAGATGTGGTCACACCATATTTTGCAACACCACGGACCTACAGATATTTTAAAGTCCGTGCGTAATACCCTGGCACTTTGACCAACCCTTCACTGAAAACAGCGTCATGCTGCTATTAATAATTCCGGACCTTACCATTGCCCAATCACCAGCAACAGGGGCTGGGAGAGGGGGGTGGGGGGAGGGAAAACCAGGTCTCTGCACGTACACACACTCCACCACAAATCATTGCGTCACCCCCTTCCAGCGCCAACTGGAACAGGCATGTCTTTCGTGAACAATTATAGGTGTAGGGGGAAACCCACTGGTCTAAAGATGTCTTTAAGTCAGTGGGGGAACAAAGATAGAATATTCTTCAGTGCAGGTCAGTTGGTTTCACCAACAGGCCCCCCTCCTACCTTCCCCAGAGTGAGAAGCTTTTCGTATCCGCCTTCACAGCCTCAACGCCAACAGGATTTGTTTGTTTGATGGGTGGGGGTGGGGGAGGGGAACGCCAACAGGATTTGATTGGTGGGGTGGAGGAGGGTGGAGGGAGTCACAATCTCTCTCTCTCCCGCACCCCCCTGCAAGGAATGTGATATAATCAAATCATGAAGCTATCTGAAGACAGAGGCAGAGAAGACAGACAGGCAGAGACAGACAGACAGACAAACAGAGGGGAGAAACAGTGGAGGGAAGAGAGATAAAGAGCGATGTAATGGGGCATGAAGGAGCTGTAATTATGCATTCTCAGACATTGTATGGAGTGGGTTGTGATGCGGATAACAAAGCAAACAGGCCACATTCACGGAACCAGGACGTCAAAGCTGCAATCATTACTGCTGTTACCGTAGTTATTGCTGACACTGAGATTACTGCTGTCACTGAGGTTACTATTGTTACTGGTGTCACCGAGATAACTGTTTTTACCGCTGTCACTGTTGTTACTGCTGTCACTGTTGTTTCAAATGAGTCTGTTGTTACCGTTGTTACTGCAGTTACCGTTCAGAGTTGGCCTTGATCCACAACTCCTGTTTCCACTACTGCCAACACAGACAGGGACCACACACAGTATGGAGCCCCACAACCACTCCCCCCCCCCCCCCCCGCACACCACCGCTCCCCCTCTCCCCACACCACCACTCCCCCTCTTCCCATCACACCATCACTCCCCCTCTCCCCACACCACCACTCCCCCTCTCCCCATCACACCACCACTCTCCCTCTCCCCACACCACCACTCCCCCTCTCCCCATCACACCACCACTCCCCCTCTCCCCATCACACCACCACTCCCCCTCTCCCCATCACACCACCACTCCCCCTCTCCTCACCACCACCCCCTCTTCCCATCACACCACCACTCCCCCTCTCCTCACCACCACCCCCTCTTCCCATCACACCACCACTCTCCCTCTCCCCACACCACCACTCCCCTCTCCCCCCCTACACCCCCCCCCCCCGCACACCACTACTCCCCCTCTCCTCACCACCAACCCCTCCCCTCCCGCACACCACCACTCCCCCTTTTCCCACCGCTATCCCTCTTCCCACCCCCACCCCCTCTACCCATCACACCACTACTCCCCCCTTACCCCAAACCACCACTCCCCATCTTTCTACCACACCCCCTCTACCCACCGCCCAACCACTACCCGACACCACCAGGCTTTTCTCACCACCAGTCTCTCCTTCCCCACTCCACCACCCTCACCTCCTTCACACCACCACTCTCCCCTTATTCACACACCACTCTCCCCTTATTCATACCACCTGTCTCCCCTCCCCCGACACCACCAGGCTTTTCTCACCACCAGTCTCCCCTCCCCCGACACCACCAGGCTTTTCTCACCACCAGTCTCCCCTCCCCTGACACCACCAGGCTTTTCTCACCACTCGTCTCCCCTCCCCCGACACCACCAGGCTTTTCTCACCACCAGTCTCCCCTCCCCCGACACCACCAGTCTCCCCTCCCCTGACACCACCAGGCTTTTCTCACCACCAGTCTCCTCTCCCCCGACACCACCAGGCTTTTCTCACCACCAGTCTCCCCTCCCCCGACACCACCAGGCTTTTCTCACCACCAGTCTCCCCTCCCCTGACACCACCAGGCTTTTCTCACCACTAGTCTCCCCTCCCCGCACCACCACTCTCACCTCCTTCACACCACCACTCTCACCTCCTTCACACCACCACTCTCACCTCCTTCACACCACCACTCTCCTCTCATTCACACCACCAGTCTCCCCTCCCCCCACACCTCCACCACTCTCCCCTCCCCCCACACCACCACTCTCCCCTCCCACCACACGACCACTCCCCTCTACCACCACACCACCACACTTCCCCCACTCTCCCCTGGGGGGAACACAGCACTGGAATGTGAACACCAGGACACATGTCGTCGTCAAGTCCGGAACATTCTCAGTTTACAACAGCAAACAAAACCCCGGGCGTTTGGAAACTGAACTGTCACCTCTCCTTGTCATTTGCTTGCTAGCTCTGCATCCACTTTAACTCACTCAGTACGGCCAGTCCTCTCTTCTCCTCTACACGGACCCCTCGGATGTCCAGTGGGTGTCTGAATGACCCAACCTTTAGCTTCCGTCGTCAGAAATTGTGGTATTCTTTGTCAACATTCACCTCTTCAGTATAAGAGCCTTCAGCTTGCAATATTTTGATGGTAATTGGGGTGAAACGCTGTTAACGTCGTCTCTTTCGCCGTTCGTATGGAGAGAGTTAAGGACACCGGCACTCCACTCCCCCCTCTCCCCCTGTCCCTCCCCCTCCTCCCCTCTGTAGTTATTGGTACCCGTGTGTTATCCAGGTCGATAAGGCGGAATTCCCATGCTAAGTCATGTTGTTTGATTCAGAACGTGGAAAAAGATAGGACGGGGGAAAGGTGGCCATGGTGGTGTATGGAAATAGAACCTTGCTCAGCCACACTGAGGTAAAAAACCCACGACACACAGGGGGAGGTGGTGGGTGTGGTGGTAGGGAGAGGGGAGAGGTGTGTAATCGATCGATCAGTGTTCAGGAATCAGCTTGTCGTTTTTCACTGTGTGTGTGTGTGTGTGTGTGTGTGTCTGTATGTGTGTGTGTGTGTGCGCGCGCGCGTGTGTGTGTTTATGTGAGAGAGCGAGAGAGAGCGTGTGTGTGTGTGTGAGAGAGAGATAAAGAGCCTTCGTGCGTGCGCGTGCGCCCGCGTTGGTAAGTGTGTGTGTGTGTGTGTGTGTGTGTGTTGTGTGTGTGTGTGTGTGTGTGTGTGTGTGTGTGTGTGTGTGTGTGTGTGTGTGTGTGTGAGTGATAAAGAGCATGCGTGTGTGTGCGTGCGCGCGCTTGTCTGTGTGTGTGTGTGTGTGTGTGTGTGTGTGTGTGTGTGTGTATGCGCGCGCGCGCGTCTGTATGTGTTTGTTCACTCGGTGTGAACTCTCTCTCCAACGGTCACAATTCGGGTATGTTGACAAGCACGAGTGACACAGCTTTACTGAAGGTTCAAGGCTTTTCCAGCCTGGCAGACCCAAGCTGGAAGATTTGGAACCAGTGATCAGGCACCTCCCCCACCCCACTTCCAATCCGACACCCCCACCCCTCAAGCGTGACAAGGGATAAAAGCCAGCAGAGAGGCGGATTGACGGCAGTGATCGTTAAGTCGAAAGAACAGTACACCATACAATCAGCACTACTACGGCCTACGGTACAGTCAGTGCGCTGGTGAGTATGAAGTATTAATTACTGCTGTCTGTTTAGTATCAGTGTGTTGTTAAGTGTGAACTGCTGTCTGTACTGTGTCAGTGTGTTGGTAAGTGTGAGCTGCTGTCTGTACTGTGTCAGTGTGTTGGTAAGTGTGAACTGCTGTCTGTACTGTGTCAGTGTGTTGGTCAGTGTGAACTGTTTGTACTGTGTCAGTGTGCTGTTCGGTGTGAACTGCTGTCTGTACTGTGTCAGTGTGTTGGTCAATTGAACTGTCGTCTGTACTGTGTAAGTGTATTGGTCAGTGTGAACTGTCGTCTGTACTGTGACAGTGTTTTGGTCAGTGTGAACTGTCGTCTGTACTGTGTCAGTGTGTTGGTCAGTGTGAACTGTTGTCTGTACTGTCAGAGAGAAGGGGGAACAGAGTGACCGAGGCAGCGATACAGAGAGAGAGGAGTTAGGGGGTGAGGGAGGGTGATAAGTTGGTGGGGGGAGTAGTGGTGGAGGCGCAGGAGTCAGAAGATGTCTGTAGACAGTTGGAACAGTCTGACAGCGGCATGTGGCCGTGAAACCAGATACCCTGAAGCTGTTGTATCTGAAACGTGGAACACACACACACACACACACCACACACACACACACACACACACACACACACCGCAATGATCGAGTGTCACACTGCCATGCTAGCTGAACCTCGTTACGACCAGAGTGTGTGAAGTGGTTTATTTTATTTTATTTTATTTATTTATTTATTTATTTTTTTTTTACATGTTTCTCTTTTAACTAGGTCACCTACAATCTTATCAATGCACGACGCAGGCACACGCCTCTTTACAGTCTGTGTGAATGTATGATAGTAAGTTGTGTCCGACCATGACCACCAGAACAGCAGAGGGCGTTTTTTTTTTTTAACCGCTGCCCCAACTGTCTGGACAAAAATTCTACATCCCCACTCTCTCGGCCAGGAGGGTTTTAAGACAGTCGGCGTTTGGATGGTTCCCAAAGGCCAACTTATATAAGATAAGATAGGATAAAAATGATTTTATTATCTCATCAAGAGAAATTAAACCAGGTGGGCAAGAGAAAGGTAGACAAGAACGCAACACAAAACCACTAGACATGACATTTAAAAAGAAGCAATAAACATAATTTTATAAGACATTCATATAAAAAGTATTGCATGCATTCACTTAGAATGTTGTAATTAATCATAATCGTAAACATGTTGAAAGCCCTTAGCTAAAGCTGCAGCGCTAAGAGCAAGTGCAATCTTGCCTGCTAGTTTGGAAGTCATAGTCATTCACGAAAGACTAAGCTGTAATTGCAATGGAGAACCCATCGATCATGCAGCTCTCAGTTTGCTGTTGACCCAACTGGAAGCTTATGTGATATCTGTGATATAAGCTGAGAGCGTTAGGGTGTGAACATGTACAATCCTACCAATCCGCGATACGGTCTATGTAAATGTTCCTATTCAGAACGTAAACAATGAACGCCCATTTTGATTTTCTGTCCAGTTCCATTCTATTTCTGACTTACATACTGAATTTTTGTTTTATCTTGTGACAGGCTGAAGACGAAAGCGGAACTTGACAACTGATTGGTTCCTTTGGCAACCACGCCGTAGAATATTCGACTTGAAAAGAGAGAAAAAAGAAAGGAAGAAATAAGAAGAGAAATAATTTTTAGGGGAAAAAATACACACTGTGAGAAGAAAGAAGAGAAGTCGAGGAAGAACGAATAGAAGAAAGAGAGAGAGAGCAAAGCAGCACGACTGAAGAGGCACAGCGTGTGACCGGGTGGCCCATGAAGTTTCCGGGGCAAGCCATGAGCATGAGGGGTCACGGGGACACCCACACCCACACAAACGGCAGTGTCAGAAGCCTGGAGGTGGAGGGGGGCAGGAGAGGGAGGGTGGGGGATTTGCAGAACGGGGATCGCTCCCCGAGGGAGGGCAGCCCGGTGGCCGTGATCCAGCGGATCCCGCGCTCCCCCCGCCTGGCCGACCGCCGGGGCCCCAAGAAGCTGATCCTGCACATGGACCTGCGCAACACGCTGCTGGTGGCGGACTCGGTGACGCAGGTGTCTGTGGAGCAGGCGCTCAACGCCTTCCTCACGGGAGCCACGTGGGGGCGGGAGGAGGAAGGGGGCCGGTGGGTGTGGCACAGTGACGTCCCCTCCATCAAGCCGCCGGCGGCCGGCACGTGCACCTACTACAAGTTCCTGGAGCGGCAGCTGGTGCGGACGCCCTCGGAGAGAACGGCGCTGCGCCTGGCCACGGGCGACTTCACCAGCACCCCCATCGGCACCCCCTTCCTTCCCCACTTCCAGCGGCTGCTGCAGGCCCTGAGGTGGCAGCACGGGCAGGAAGAGCGGGGCCTGCTGACCATGGCTGGCCGTGACGGGCGGCGCTACCACTACATCCTGGAAGGCGTGTACCGCCTGGTGCGACACCTTCTGGCCACACAGCGCCGCTTCGCGCTGGTCATCAGGACCTACGGGCTGGACGCCCCCCACGCCCTGACCTCCCTGGCCCACGGGCTGTCCGGCCAGCACCCCGCTATGCCCCAACACCCCGCACCCCACCTACCCGTCAACCCCACCCCAGGCCGCATCGACCGGCCCAGTGCTGACGTCATCCTGCTGGAGGCCTTCCGCCCCGACTCCAGCTGCGAGCTGTTGTGTCAGCTGAGTCACGAGAGGGACATCTACCGCTTCCTGTCTGCCTCGGAGGTACGGCACGTGCTGCATGGCGCACACACCTGGCTGTCTGTCTGACTGCGCCTCCCTCACCCCCTCTCTGTCTCTGTCTCTGTCTCTGTCAAACAGGACAGACACGACCATCCGTTTAAACAAGACATAAATTAACTACAACGTGGAGAATTTGTACAGCAAGTTAAACGATATTTCTTTCATAAAATATGTTGAACTCTGATTTTGTTTGTTTGGCAGAAACCTTCAAGTAGGACAAAGTGCTTCCCGAAAAAGGAAACGAAAGGACAAGGAGGCTCTGACAGCAAAGGATTAAACAACGACAAAGAGTGGCAACTCCCTCCATTTACATGGTACACAACTTGAAGACCATGCTGCTTATGCTACCGATTCAGTTAGCACACAGGTAAAGAAAGGTACACTGGAACAAACCCAGACACTTCCTCAACCCGTGTGCTAGCTGAATCCGTAGTAAAAGCACGTTGTGTATATTGTAAATGGACAGTTACCACTTATAAAAAAAAAGAAAAAAGAAAAAAAAGGTAGAAATTCTGGAGTCAGCTGTGAAGATATTGTGGCAGTTCGATTAGTCAAGTGTTTGTTTTTTTTGGTTTTTTTGTTTTTTTAACTGAAAAAGATATACTGATAATTACAACTTGTGTAGCTCCAGAAAACAGCCAGGCGACATTTACGGCTATTTCGAAGATTAAAAGAACCACACACAATAGAATACGAAAAAAAGTATAGAGAAGAAAAGAAACATACAAACAATTGGTATCCTCAAAGAAAGAAATATTCAATAAAGAAAAAAAAAGTTAAACTGAAACAATCAGATAGCAGTCCCAAAAACATTCTGGAGCGTATTAGGCCTGTCAAAAGAAAAGCAGTGTTGAGCAATGATATTAATAAAAAAATAAAATTCTTTAGATCAGTGGTATGAGCATTTTCAAAAGATAACACAGTGACACAAGACGGGTCACAGGAGGAAATCCAAACAGAAAAATACACTAACGAATCAGAAGATCCACTTGTTAACGATCTGATATCTATGAAGGAAAAAAAGAAAAAAAAAAGAAAGAAAAAAAAGAAAAAAAAAAGAATATTGACAATGATAAGATTTTCAACGATATGCTCAAGCACATAAATGAAACAATTATTATTTTTTCGAGTTCAACTCTCTCATAAGCTTTCTGAACAGGGCAAGGTTCCAAAACAATGGTGCAAATCCTTTCTAGTTCCGTTCAACTCTTTCATAAGCTTTCTGAACAGGGCAAGGTTCCAAAACAATGGTGCAAATCCTTTCTAGTTCCGTTCAACTCTTTCATAAGCTTTCTGAACAGGGCAAGGTTCCAAAACAATGGTGCAAATCCTTTCTAGTTCCGTTCAACTCTCTCATAAGCTTTCTGAACAGGGCAAGGTTCCAAAACAATGGTGCAAATCCTTTCTAGTTCCGTTCAACTCTTTCATAAGCTTTCTGAACAGGGCAAGGTTCCAAAACAATGGTGCAAATCCTTTCTAGTTCCGATTTACAAGAAAGGTGATACTAATCTGCCTGACGGTTATCGTGGTGTTGCTTTAACGAGTGTAGTAAGCAAAATTATAAACACATATTTTGAACAAGACCGAAAGGGAAGAAAAAGCAAAGTAGAAAAACAAACCGGATTTAGAGCTGGATATAGCACCACACACCATATTTTCACTCTGTATTCTACTATGCGCAAATATTCAGCAAAGCATTCAAAGCTTTGTGTAGCCTTCGTCGAATTGCAGAAAGCTTTCCACTCAGTAAAAAGTTCTCTTGTCGGTGTTCAATAGAAAAAAAAGGGGTATTGAGGGCGAATTATATATGGCAATGCGATGAATTTACGATGTATTCATATTTCGACTTCTCCGACAACAATATCTTTTAGTTCGTAGTTTGTACTATCCCTGAGGTATCGGAAACGTGCTTTAATTCACGTGGCTGTTGTTGATACAGTGTCCTTAATTAAATTGAGACAAGCTGCTTGTTTGTCGTCCAGACATCGACAGGTCTACGTGACGCTGAGCGCAGTGTATTACACAAAGTAGTTCTTTGTGAAAGCGGCACACTGCATTATTGACGTAGACTGACATGTCTTGTTCAGCAAGGTTCCAGTCAGTGCTGACAACAGTGCCGCACTTCATTTCCCTGCTCTTGTCCTGGCTCTGGCCCATCGATTCTGTGTGTGTGTGTGTGTGTGTGTGTGTGTGTGTGTGTGTGCGTGTGTGTATCTCTGTGTGTGTGTGTGATATGTATGTGCGTGTCATAGTGTGTTTGTATGTGTGTGTGTGTGTGTGTGTGTGTGTGTGTGTAATATGGTGAGTACGCGCGCGCTCGTGTGCGTGCGTGCGTGTGTGTGTGTGTGTGTGTGTGTGTGTGTGTGTGTGTGTGTGTGTGTGTGTTTTATAGGGTGTGTGTGTGTGTGTGTGTGTGTGTGTGTGACTTAAACGAATGTTTTCCCTCTGCAAGCTTTTCAATACCCAGCAGTAACTGTTACATGACCACCAAAGTAGGTGTTTTAATGTGTGTGTGGTGGTGTTGTCAAGGTGTGGGCGATGTTTAACGGGTGTGTGGCGGTGGTGTCAGGGTGTTTTAATGGGTGGTGTCAGGGTGTTTTAACGGTGGGGTGGGGGTGGGGGGGTGGCGATGGTGTCAGGGTGTTTTAACGGGTGTGTGGCAGTGGTGTCAGGGCGTTTTAACGGGTGTGTGGTGGTGTTGTCAGGGTGTGAGCGGGTTCAAGGACGACTTCAAGTACTGGCAGGACCACCACTACAACCACCACACGGGGAAGCCACTGTGGATTGACCCCTACGACACACAGCACCACCACATCATCTTTGACGACAACTTCAGGGCGCTGGACGAGGTCAGTCCACGTTCTGCTCTCTTCTTATTCTGCCTTCAGCCATTCCGTGTCCATTCCGAGTCCATTCCATGTCCACTCCATGTCCATTCCATGTCCACTCCATGTCCATTCCACGTCCATTCCGTGTCCACTCCATGTCCATTCCGTGTCCATTCCATGTCCACTCCATGTCCACTCCGTGTCCATTCCATGTCCATTCCGTGTCCATTCCTTGTCCACTCCATGTCCATTCCGTGTCCTGTCATCACAACATCACAGTGAATTCGACGTTTCTGTCGCTCTTTCACGCGCTCCTTGCCCCCTGTCTCTTTGTCACTCGTTCAGTAATATGTACTGAGAAATGTAATGATAACAGTGAGGACGCAAGCCACACAATAGGTATGGGTGTCTCTGGCACTGAGTGTTGCATGCAGGTTGATACACAATTCGGTTTATCACCAGCAACAGAGGGACACGGCTTAGGTCAACTCACTACCTGATCATCATTACATGATTATGTGTCGTCATCTCTCCAAGCCACGTGACCACAGAACACATGCATGCATACATTATCCTTTGGTTGACCTCCCCACCCCTCGCCCCTTCCCTCATCCGTTAATCGGTGTCTCCGAGCATAATCACCTGTCTTCTCCCCACCCTCTGTCTTCCTCTGTGACCAACAGTATCCAGTGTCCCCACTGCTCTCTCTTTGCCTGGCTTCTCAAGATCTCTCTCTGTCTCAGTATATCCTCCGGCCAAACTCAACATCTCTCTCTCTCTCTGTCTCTCTCGGTCTAACGCAGCGTCTTTGTCTCTGCAAATTCTCATGGCTAACTCAACATGTCTCTGCATATACTGTTGGCAAAACTCAGCATCTCTGTCTGTCAGTCTATCTCTTAGGCGTCTCAATCTCTCTTTTTCTCTTTCTGCCCGTCGCCCTCTCTCCGCATATTCCCCAACCTAACCCTGGATATCCGTTCTCCTTCTCCACCCCGTTGGTGACCCCCACCTCACCCACCATGTCTTTATCCTTCCCCAGGACAGCATCGTAGACGTGAGAGTGTTCAGCCAAGAGGAGAGTACCCGTGCCTACAGTCTGGGCAAGACGCAGTTATCGGTACTGGAGGACGTGTGTCTGGTGCAGGCGGACCTGCTGCAGAGCATAGAGGACAGGGACTACTTCCTGCGAAAGGTGGAGCTCTGCGAGGCGAATTACTCCCGCATGCTGAAAACCAACACCTTCCCCTCCTAGCCCACAGACATCCTACTGACGGTGATGTCAGCACTGTACGGTTGCTGTTATTCCTGGACACACTGACAGTGAAGTCATTGCTGTTACTGTTACCCCTAGCCACACTGACAGTGAAGTCATTGCTGTTACTGTTACCCCTAGCCACATTGGCAGTGAAGTCATTGCTGTTACTGTTACCCCTAGCCACACTGACAGTGAAGTCATTGCTGTTACTGTTACCCCCAGCCACACTGACAGTGAAGTCATTGCTGTTACTGTTACTCCTAGCCACACTGACAGTGAAGTCATTGCTGTTACTGTTACTCCTAGCCACACTGACAGTGAAGTCATTGCTGTTACTGTTACTCCTAGCCACACTGACAGTGAAGTCATTGCTGTTACTGTTACTCCAAGCCACACTAACAGTGAAGTCATTGCTGTTACTGTTACCCCTAGCCACACTGACAGTGAAGTCATTGCTGTTACTGTTACCCCTAGCCACACTGACAGTGAAGTCATTGCTGTTACTGTTACTCCTAGCCACACTGACAGTGAAGTCATTGCTGTTACTGTTACCCCTAGCCACACTGACAGTGAAGTCATAGCTGTTACTGTTACCCCTAGCCACACTGACAGTGAAGTCATTGCTGTTACTGTTACTCCTAGCCACACTGACAGTGAAATCATTGCTGTTACTGTTACTCCTAGCCACACTGACAGTGAAGTCATTGCTGTTACTGTTACTCCTAGCCACACTGACAGTGAAGTCATTGCTGTTACTGTTACCCCTAGCCACACTGACAGTGAAGTCATTGCTGTTACTGTTACTCCTAGCCACACTGACAGTGAAGTCATTGCTGTTACTGTTACTCCTAGCCACACTGACAGTGAAGTCATTGCTATTACCGTTACTCCAAGCCACACTAACAGTGAAGTCATTGCTGTTACTGTTACCCCTAGCCACACTGACAGTGAAGTCATTGCTATTACCGTTACTCCAAGCCACACTAACAGTGAAGTCATTGCTGTTACTGTTACCCCTAGCCACACTGACAGTGAAGTCATTGCTGTTACTGTTACTCCTAGCCACACTGACAGTGAAGTCATTGCTGTTACTGTTACTCCTAGCCACACTGACAGTGAAGTCATTGCTGTTACTGTTACCCCTTGCCACACTGACAGTGAAGCCATTGCTGTTACTGTTACCCCTAGCCACACTGACAGTGATGTCATTGCTGTTACTGTTATCCCTAGCCACACTGACAGTGAAGTCATTGCTGTTACTGTTACTCCTAGCCACACTGACAGTGGAGTCATTGCTGTTACTGTTACCCCTAGCCAAACTGACAGTGGAGTCATTGCTGTTACTGTTACCCCTAGCCACACTGACAGTGAAGTCATTGCTGTTACTGTTACTCCTAGCCACACTGACAGTGAAGTCATTGCTGTTACTGTTACCCCTAGCCACACTGACAGTGAAGTCATTGCTGTTACTGTTGCCCATAGCCACACTGACAGTGAAGTCATTGCTGTTACTGTTACTCCTAGCCACACTGACAGTGGAGTCATTGCTGTTACTGTTGCCCATAGCCACACTGACAGTGAAGTCATTGCTGTTACTGTTACCCATAGCCACACTGACAGTGAAGTCATTGCTGTTACTGTTACCCCTAGCCACACTGACAGTGAAGTCATTACTGTTGCTGTTACTGTGCCAGTGCTGTGGACAGAAACCTCACATCCCAGTGAATGTGATTTCCTCAGTGAACGCACCGGCATCCAAAAAGCACAACAGTTAATGTTTGTGTACTTGTTGGTGTGACTGTGGGTGTGATTGTCGGTGTGGTGGTGGGTGTTGTAGCTGTCGATGTAGTTGTGGCCATAGGCAGCGAAACCTGAAGGGCAGCAGCTGTTTGAGCAGACAGACCAGTGACAGGACCTAGGGGTCGGGAAAGAGGACGAGTAGTGGGGTGTTGGAAATTTTCAGTTTCGGTTTCTCAGTGAGGTGTCATTGCGTTCGGACAAATCCATATATGCTACACCACATCTGCTAGGCAGATGCCTGACCAACAGCATAACCCAATCCGCTAATAAGACCATAAGTGCATACGAATATAATAATTATATATACATATCTGTCAGAGTGGGTTTCTTCCACAGAATTTCACTAGAGGACAACAGTTGTGACTTCTGTTCGTATGGGTCCTTTCCAGTGCGCCAAGCGCATGCTGCACACGGAACCCCGGTTTATGGTCTCACCCGAATGACTAAACTCTCAGTTTGATTTCCCAGTCAAACTTGGGAGAAAAGGCACTGGCAGATAAGAGTCTTAACCACCGAACCGCCTCCCTTGTTGTGGAAAGACACGCCCCATTGGTTCCGGACAAACAACCTGGTTCCGGACCCGGGAGACACTCCCCGCTCTGCCCTCAGGGTGTCGACGGTCCGCCCACTCACACTGTGTCGCCTCTTGGGCAAGTATGGGCCAGTGGTGGATTGACTCCGGGGCTTCGTGGTTTGTGGACGTCAATGGGCCGTGTGTGTGTGTGTGTGTGTGTGTGTGTGTGTGTGTAAGGCCATTACCTAGCTGTCTTTTATTTGCTCACTGGCTGAATTTTTTTGATTGCTCACTGACTGAATGGGTAGAGAGAGAGAGAGGGGGAGAGGGGGGGGGGGGGCGTGGGGGGTGTGGGGGGGGAGAGAGAAAGGGGGTGGGAGGGGGCAGGTACAGATTTTTTTCCCGTCCACTACACACACCTGTGATTCTCAGACCTTTTCTACAGCACAAAGACCTGGTTGTATAACTACAACTGAGGAATAACTGAGAGAGAGAGAGAGAGAGAGAGAGAGAGAGAGACAGACAGACAGACAGACAGACAGAGACAGACAGACAGACAAAGAAACAATCTGTGTTGAAGTGTGTTTCCTGGGTTTACCATTTCACACGTGAGAGAGAGAAGAGAGAGAGAGAGAGAGAGAGAGAGAGACAGAGAGAGACAGAGAGAGAGAGAGAGAGAGAGAGAGACAGAGAGACAGACAGAGACAGACAGACAGAGACAGAGAGAGTAGCTCAGTTCATACACAAGACGAAATCTGTGATCCTGACTATTTACAGAGAAGTACGTGTTGCAATGAGTATTATACATTTAGTCAACTGGAGAAACGATGCAATGGGTTATCATTATGTGGAACTGAAGAAACAATGCAATGGGTTAACAAATATGTAACTGAAGAAACAATCTGTTCCTGATATAGAGCAGTTCACCGGTTCACCATTTTACAAAGAAACAATCTGTGTTGAAGTGTGTTTCCTGGGTTTACCATTTCACACGTGTGGAGCGAAACACACATGTCTCAGGCTTTTATTTTATTTATTTTATTATTTATTTTTTTTTTTGTGGTCGGATTTCACTACATGGGGAGCGAACTTCAAGTATGCTTACCTAAAAAAACACATAGTTCACCCCCACCTCTTAACCGTCTGTTCAGGCGAAGAAATAAAATGACGTAGACATTATGTGTTCAGGCGATGAAACATCGGAGTCCTAATCATTGCACTGGATCTGCAGTTAATACCCATCCTGCAGTTTTCGTCATGTTGAAATCCGCTCATCGTTTCATTTTGAAAAGTTGTGTGTGTGTGTGTGTGTGTGTGTGTGTGTGTGTGAAACCTCAGGGTCAAGAAAAACTCACTAGGAAATTGTTACTTTTCGGTGAGGTTTGCTTTCAATATGCTGATTTTGTTTGGGTATTGTATTTAATCAAAGTGATATTGATGTGTTTTACTCTGATTAAACATTGTAATAACTACATTTCTACTTTTATTTCTGGTATAAATGTACAAATATACCTTTATGTCTGTGATAAAGTTACAGATTTGATGTTCATGATTGATTTACAGCTGTACCTTTTTCGGTGATGACTATGTAATTGTATGATTGTGATAAACTGACAGATTATTTATTAAGTCCGCTGTAGTTTACACTCGTCCATCGTTGAGACAATCTTCTTTTTGAGGCAATAAATACAAGTTGAGTGTATGAAGACGCCAGATACCGCCCCTATGTCCTGTCCCGTTCCAATAGTTACCAGGTACCTGGTGGGAGTGGGGGAGCCGGGGGGTTGGGGGGGGGGGGGGGGGGGGGGGGGGGCGCACTCTATGACAACGATTTGTTCAAGCCACGCTGTTGTCCAGACAAATATGTATGTTACCATTGGGGAATGAAAACCGGTGAGTGTGTGTGGTTGGGGGTTGTGGTGAGGGGTGTGTGGGTGTGAACACTGATGTGTGACTGAAAACAGCTGTCAGTATGCCGTACCAAAGGAGACGGTGTTTGTCAGCATGTGTCAGGGCATGGTGTTTGTGTGTCAGCATGTGTCAGAGGACACGGTGTTTGTTTGTCAGCATGTGTCAGGGCATGGTGTTTGTGTGTCAGCATGTGTCAGAGGACACGGTGTTTGTTTGTCAGCATGTGTCAGGGCATGGTGTTTGTGTGTCAGCATGTGTCAGAGGACATGTGTTTGTGTGTCAGCATGTGTCAGGGCATGGTGTTTGTGTGTCAGCATGTGTCAGAGGACACGGTGTTTGTCAGCATGTGTCAGGGCATGGTGTTTGTGTGTCAGAGGACACGGTGTTTGTCAGCATGTGTCAGGGCATGGTGTTTGTGTGTCAGCATGTGTCAGGGCATGGTGTTTGTGTGTCAGCATGTGTCAGAAAAAAATAATGTCTGACTGTGTCTTTGCACATATCAATAAACCCTTGTCTGAAAAACAATTTCTTACTGTGTCTTTCAACACATCAATAAACTCTTGTCTGAAACACGATGTCTTACTGTGTCTTTCAACACATCAATAAACTCTCGTCTGAAAAAAATCTTACTGTGTCTTTCAACGCATCAATACACTCTTGTCTGTAACATGTCTTAATATGTACTTCAACACATCAATAAACTCTTGTCTGAAACACAATGTCTTACTGTGTCTTTCAACATCAATAAAACCTTGCCCGAAAAACAAGGTCTGACTGTGTCTGTAAATATACAGGAAGGTAAAGTGTGGCACTGACGCTTGTCTGTCACATTCCTATCAACAGATGGATGGACGTACTGGCATACATGTGAATTCTTCAACAACACGAGGATCATCAACGACAGTCACGGTTTTGCCAAATAACACAAACGTGGCACAATGTAAAACAAACAAACAAACAAACAAAAAACAAACAAACCGATACATGATCAAACTGGTTACAAAGACAGACATTCTACACATGTTGTCAGACAGGTAAAAGCTAATATTTTACATTTTTTACACATAGTGTCTGGCTGGTTAAATAAACATTTCACATACGTTGTCAGATTAGTTAAAACCGACATTGTACAGATTTCACACGGCTGCCACATGTTTTGGGAGATGTTCCTGACGTGTACAACAGGGCAATGACAGATGTGTTCATGCCCTGCAGTGTAATCAGTACAAGTCTTTCTCAATCAGTCACACTGTGGTGTAATCAGCGCAAGTCTTCTTCAATCAGTTACACTGCAGTATAATCAGCACAAGTCTCCCTCAAACAGTTACATGTCCTGCAATGTAATCAGTACAGGTCTTCCTCAGTCACACACTCCACAGTATAATCAGCACATCTTCCTCAATCAGTCACGCTGCAGTGTAATCAGCATAAGTCTCTCTCAATCAGTCACACGTCTAGCAATGTAATCAGCGCATCTTCCTCAGTCACACTGTATTGTAATCATTACAAGTCTTCTTCAATCAGTCACATGTCCTGCAGTGTAATCAGCAGAAGTCTGTCTCAGTCAGTCACACGTCCTGTAGTGTAATCAGTACAAGTCTTCCTCAATCAGTCACACAGCATTGCAATCAGTACAAGTCTTCCTCAGTCAGTCACACGTCCTGTAGTGTAATCAGTACAGGTCTTCCTCATTCAGTCACACAGCATGGCAATCAGTACAAGTCTACCTCAGTCAGTCACACGTCCTGTAGTGTAATCAGCACAAGTCTTCCTCAGTCAGTCACACAGCATTGCAATCAGTACATGTCTTCCTCAATCAGTCACACTGCAGTATAATCATTACAAGTCTTCCTCAACCACCACACAATCAGCACAAGTCTTCCTCAGTCAGTCACATTCCAGTGTAATCAGTTACACACCCTGCTGTGTAATCAGCATCAGGTGACACGTGTGGTGGACACCGACCAGTGGACCTACAGGTCACACAGGTACTACTACCGGGTTGTAAAGATGACACCTGTGTTGGAGAGCACAGCTGATGATGGAGGATGGTGCAGCTGTGGTTTCCGTGACAGGTGTGTGTGTGCAGACCAACTCGCAACACTCCACCATGAAATAAGGAACAAAACGCTTTGATCACACTCTTCACGGCAATGTTGTTCGTCCACCGCACAGTGTTTGTGTAGCCCTGAGATCAATGGTAAATAACTCGTTTACGTTTAAGGCTCAACCAAGTGGTTGTTTCCCTTCCTGTCGTTGGCTGGGAACCGTTCACCCGTGTGTCTGTGGACACTAGCGAAGACAACAGTTGTGCAGTGCATGTTGTGCTGTGTAGTGTGTGTTAAGTAGTGTTCTGTGTTGCGGTATGTGTGTTAACCAGTGCAATGTAAAGTGAGTTGTGCAGCGTGTGTTAAATAGTTTATTATATTGTGTGTTGCATATTGTGCTGTTGTTTTTTTTTTATTGTGTGTTGTGCAGTCAGTGTGTGTTGTTAAGCAGTGCATCATATTGTGTTGTGCAGTGTATTGTGTAGTGCTTTGTATTCTGTGATGTGTACTGCATTGTAAAGTGTGTTGTGTATTGTATTGTTTGTTGTGTAGTGTATTATACAGTCATATGTATATGTATCAAAAAGTATTATGTATTCTGTTATGTGTTGTGTAATGCAGTGTTTGTGTATTGCACTGCACATTGTCTTTTATTGTTTTATATTGTATTACACTGTATTGTGTCGTGTTGCACTGCATTGTTTGTATCTCTTTGCACTACACCATATTATTGTCTTGATTTGTCACAAACATTTGTCTGTGTGTGAACTTCGAACTCCTCTGCCGATAGATTATTATTGTTGTTGCTTATTGTCTCGCCGACTACACAGGGCCACCCCAGGACTGCCAAACCACACAAATGCTCAAGCGCGTTAAACAAAAACTGTCACGTACAAAAACAAAAAAAAAGTTGATACGATATAAAATAAAGCTAATCTTTCAAAACACCATTAAGATAAAACAACAAAACACGGTTCATGACACATTATCTTGATCATTTACCAACTTAGCTTGCTGGAAAAAAGAGAGGGGAATGGACTCAGAAGGCAGAAAAAGGAGAGAACAGCGAAGAAAAAAAAAGGGACAAAAATACAGAGAGCAACAGAAAAGAGGAAATTTCTGGTACAGAAATCCGACATCCAACAAGCGGCCTTCAATGGACAGTTAGTTGCCAAAAAAGATACCCACAGGAGGGCCACTCACCCCCACACCCTCCCTCATCACTCATCTCAACACCCTCACTCACCACCCACCATCACCACTCATCCTAACACCCTCCCTCATCAATTATCGCCACAACCTCCCCTAGCACTCCCCCCCCCCCCCAACTATCTCTCATCACCCCCCTCCCCAACCACTCATCCCCCACGCCCTCCCCCACCACTCACCCCCACCCACCCCCATCCATCATTCATCGCCACGCCCTCCCCCATCACTCACCCCCACCCACCCCCATCCATCATTCATTGCCACGCCCTCCCCCACCACTCATCCCCACCCACCCCCATCCATCACTCATCCCCACCCCCCCCATCCATCACTCATCCTCACTCCCCCCTCCCATCAATCACTCACCCCCACACACCCCATCCATCCCTCATCGCCACACCCCCATCCATCCCTCATCACCACACCCTCCATCCATCACTCATCGCCACACCCTCCCCCATCACTCATCGCCACACCCTCCATCCATCACTCATCTCCACACCCCCCACCGTCACTCATCCCCACACCCCCCATCCATCACTCATCCCCCACCATCACTCATCCCCACACCCCCCACCGTCACTCATCCCCACACCCCCCAGCCATCACTCATCCCCACACACCCCCAACCATCACTCATCCCCACATCCCCCACCATCACTCATCCCCCACCATCACTCATCCCCACACCCCCCATCCATCACTCATCCCCACACCCCCATCCATCACTCATCTCCACACCCCCCACCGTCACTCATCCCCACACCCCCCATCCATCACTCATCCCCCACCATCACTCATCCCCACACCCCCCACCGTCACTCATCCCCACACCCCCCACCATCACTCATCCCCCACCATCACTCATCCCCACACACCCCCCATCCATCACTCATCCCCACACCCCCCATCCATCACTCATCCCCACACTCCCCATCCATCACTCATCCCCACACCCCCAACCATCACTCATCCCCAACCAATCACTCATCCCCACACCCCCCATCCATCACTCATCCCCCACCCCCCATCCATCACTCATCCCCACACCCCCCACCATCACTCATCCCCAACCATCACTCATCCCCACACCCCCACCATCACTCATCCCCCACCATCACTCATCCCCACACCCCCCATCCATCACTCATCCCCACACCCCCTATCCATCACTCATCCCCCACCATCACTCATCCCCACACCCCCCATCCATCACTCATCCCCACACCCCCCCACCATCACTCATCCCCAACCATCACTCATCCCCACACCCCCCACCATCACTCATCCCCCACCATCACTCATCCCCACACCCCCCATCCATCACTCATCCCCACACCCCCTATCCATCACTCATCCCCCACCATCACTCATCCCCACACACCCCCACCATCACTAATCCCCCACCATCACTCATCCCCACACACCCCCTATCCATCACTCATCCCCCACAATCACTCATCCCCACACCCCCCACCATCACTCATCCCCCACCATCACTCATCCCCCCACCCCCCATCCATCACTCATCGCCACACCCCCCATCAATCACTCATCGCCACACCCCCATCCATCCCTCATCACCACACCCTCCATCCATCACTCATCTCCACACCCCCCACCGTCACTCATCCCCACACCCCCCATCCATCACTCATCCCCCACCATCACTCATCCCCACACCCCCCACCGTCACTCATCCCCACACCCCCCAGCCATCACTCATCCCCACACACCCCCAACCATCACTCATCCCCACATCCCCCACCATCACTCATCCCCCACCATCACTCATCCCCACACCCCCCATCCATCACTCATCCCCACACCCCCATCCATCACTCATCTCCACCCCCCCCACCGTCACTCATCCCCACACCCCCCATCCATCACTCATCCCCCACCATCACTCATCCCCACACACCCCACCGTCACCATCCCCCACACCCCCCACTACTCATCACCCCCCCACTATCCACCCCCACATCACTCATCCCCACACCTCCCATCCCACATCACTCATCCCCCCCCCACCATCACTCATCCCCCACCCCCCATCCATCACTCATCCCCACACCCCCACCATCACTCATCCCAACACCCTCATCCATCACTCATCATCCCCCACCTCCCATCCCAACTCCCCAACCATCACTCACCCACACCCCCATCCATCACTCATCCCCACAACCCCCAACCCATCCACTCATCCCCACACCCCCCACCATCACTCATCCCAACCATCACTCATCCCCACACCCCACCATCACTCATCCCCCACCATCACTCATCCCCACACCCCCCATCCATCACTCATCCACACCCCACCATCACCATCCCACCACCCACTCATCCACACCCCCACCATCACTCATCCCCACACCCCACCATCACTCATCCACCATCACTCATCCCCACACCCTCACTCTCCCCACCATCACTCATCCCCACACACCCCCATCCATCACTCATCCCCACACCCCCCATCCATCACTCATCGCCACCCCCACCCCGCCACTCCCCCCACTATCTCTCACCCCCCTCCCTCCCTAAGCACTCATCGCCACACCCTCCCCCATCACTCACCCCCCCACCCCCTATGCATCACTCACCCCCACACCCCCCGATCCATCACTCACCCCACACCCCCCATCCATCACTCATCGCCACACCCTCCCCCATCTCTCAGCCAATCACCTGTTCACCCAGGCCACTCGCTACGCCTCTCACCCCCCCCCCCCTCCCCTACCCCGAAACAAGTGCAGCACAAGGCCAGTATGTGCAGATCTCTGTTCTCCAAGTGGCCTCTGAGGGCCGTGACCAGGCATGACGGGATCAGCTCGTGTTGTTACGCCAGCTGTGACAACGGGGACAGCTTTCACAGTTACTTCACCTGTCCTGCTCACTCTTTCCCATGCCTCACTTCACCTGTCCTGCTCACTCTTACCCATACGTAACATACCTGGTCAGACAATAACTTCGCTCCCTTCGTGCATCAAATTCACGCCCAATGTCCACGTCGTCCACTCGCTAAACAAACCAACAACAAGAAACAACAGCTAACCCCCTACAGTAAACATACAAGAACGAGCCAGTTTTTTCCAAACATCAACAGATCATGGTAACCTGTCTCTGCCTGCCAACGTTCATGGGATGTAGTGGCTACTACGCTACATGCTGTACGTGCTGTATCACGATGACAATAGTCACTATCCAACAGCAGTCGGGGTCGACACACCACAGGAAACTGATGACACCTGGACACACACAGGAAACTGATGACACCTAGACACACCACAGGAAACTGATGACACCTGGACATATTACAGGAAACTGATGACACCTAGACACACCACAGGAAACTGATGACACCTGGACACATTACAGGAAACTGATGACACCTAGCTGGACACGTTAAAGGAAACTGACGACACCTGGACACGTTACAGGAAACTGATGACACCTGGGCACATTACAGGAAACTGATGACACCTGGGTACACTACAGGAAACTGATGACACCTGGGCACACTACAGGAAACTGATGACAGGAAACTGATGACACCTTGAAACACCACATGAAACTGATGACACCCAGACACACCACAGGAAACTGATGACACATGGACACATTACAGGAAACTGCTGGCACCTGGACACATTACAGGAAACTGATGACACCTAGACACACTACAGGAAACTGATGACACCTGGACACATTACAGGAAACTGCTGGCACCTAGACAGACTACAGGAAATTGATGACAACTAGACACACTACAGGAAACTGATGACAACTAGACACACCACAGGAAACTGATGACACCTAGACACACTACAGGAAACTGATGACACCTGGACACATTACAGGAAACTGATGACACCTGGACACATTACAGGAAACTGCTGGCACCTAGACAGACTACAGGAAACTGATGACAACTAGACACACCACAGGAAACTGATGACACCTAGACACACTGCAGGAAACTGCTGGCACCTATCTTTTATTGTCCGCACCCCACACATAACAATCTATAATTGTCCACACCTCACACCTATCAAGGTATTGTTGTCCACACCTCACACCTATCAAGGTATTATTGTCCATACCACACCTATCAAGGTATTGTTGTCCATACCCCCCACCTATCAAGGTACTGTTGTCCATACCCCACACCCCACACCTATCAATGTATCGCTGTCCACACCCCACACCTGATAACATCAGAATGAAACAGACCTTGTGTCGGCAAACTCAGGCTGACCGCTATACCCACTGACCCGAAAAAATAGTTTTCTATCTGACGTCTTTCTACTTTGAAGTAAGGTGCCGAAAAAGTAAGGCACCGTGTGCGTGCAGGTTCTATTTCACAACGCAATTTCCCTAATTGATGGCGGACGTCTTAGTCACGAATGAGCGCCAAGCGGGATACCCAGATACTCTCTGGAGGCACTGAAGCGGTCAGGTTCCAACAAGATGAGTGCACGGCGGCATTGCTAATCTCATCAATACCAATGGAGGGTGTGTGAGTGTCGTCAGCGCAGCTCAATTCGCCACCACTGTTTAACGTAACTGTTTTGGTTACCACCTGTTCACTGGGTCACTTCATGAAGGGGTGGCAGGGTGGATAGGGAAGGGGTGGGTGGGGTGAGACAGGGGAGCTCTTAGGGTGATCATCCGCACGCTTTGACGTTTCATTGAAGCTGAAAACTGCCACGTGTCTTGAGACATTTCGTCGATACATGGAGTTGAAACAATGTGGTCTGTACTAAGAGTGTGTGTGTGTGTGTGTGTGCGTGCGTGCGTGCGTGCTTGCGTACGTGTGTGTGTGTATGTGGTTACACCACCCTATGTTCCAAAGCCTTTTCCACACTCCACCCCCAGAAACAATAAAGCGAAAACAGGGCTGAGGGTGGGTGAGGAGAGGGGAATGGGGTGCTGATACACAAACGGTGACCGCTGCGTGGCGTGAGAGAGAAAAGGTGAGGGTAGGGAGAGGAAGGTGCCGGGGTGAGGGAGAGAAGGAGGGAAAGGAGGGAGAGAGAGGAGTGAGGTGAGGTCCACAGGCAATAGGGGCAGCACTCACGGGCAGGAAACAGACAGGTGAGAGACCTGTGGCTGGCCACACGTGGACCTCTGCCTCCTGTCCTGCTGCACCTCACGGTACGGGTGATGGTCAGTCACTGTTTAATGATTGGTTTTCGGATGGCTTTTTCTTACTCTGCACTTGTTTGTTCCGTTTTTCACTGATTCGTATTATTCATATTATTTCTTCCTTGCCACGTTCTTCGTGTACCATGGTATTTATTTATCAACTTATTCATTTATCTATCTTATTTCATTTCATTCTATTCATTAATTTTGTTCATTCATTTATTTATTAATTATTTGTTTTTGTAATGATTAATATATTCATTTATCTTTTATTGGTATCTTTGTTTCTAACTGCATCTGATTAATTTGAAATTAAATTAGTGTGCTTTCCCCCCAAAAAAGTGTAAATGTTACACTTTAAAAACAGAAATAAATGCATGCAAATTTATTCTTTCTCTTAACTAATTGTCCCATCTATTCCAGTTTCAATCATTTTCTTTCACCATGCAGCAATTTCAAAACGCATTTTTGATACTGAGCTCATTTCAATCAGATATTACCTTCATATATGTTCATACTCTTTTTCGCCGTTGGTTACCTTTTATATACAATGCACGCGTGCAATGGATTAGTGCGTACATCCTTTACATTTGTTTTGCTTTCAAAATGTTATGCAATATAATAATCATAATAGTAATAGTAACAGTGATAAGAAGAATATAAATGTTATAGTAGTAGTAGTAGTAGTATTTTTGCCTCTTGGCTGAGCAGAGGTGATGTAGCTTATACGTAAAAGGCACTATGAACAGTGGTCACTACATCACTGAGCACTATGGACAGTGGTCACTACATCACTGAGCACTATGAACAGTGGTCACTACATCACTGAGCACTATGAACAGTGGTCACTACATCACTGAGCACTGTGAACAGTGGTCACTACATCACTGAGCACTATGAACAGTGGTCACTACATCACTGAGCACTGTGAACAGTGGTCACTACATCACTGAGCACTATGAACAGTGGTCACTACATCACTGAACATTGTGAACAGTGGTCATTACATCACTGAGCATTGTGAACAGAGGTCACTACATCACTGAGCACTAAGAACAGTGGTCACTACATCACTGAGCACTGTGAACGGTAGTAACTACATCACTGAGCACTGTGAACAGTGGTCACTACATCACTGAGCACTATGAACAGTGGTCACTACATCACTTAAAACTATGAACAGTGGTCACTACATCATTTAAAACTATGAACAGTGGTCACAACATCACTTACCACGTTATCATGAACAGTGGTCACAACATCACTAAACACTATAAAAACTGGTCACTACATCAGTAAAAACTATAAACAGTGGCTACTACATCAGTAAAAAAAACAACTACGAACAGTGGTCACTGCATTACTAAACGATGTAAACAGTGGTCACTTCATCACAAAGCACTAGGAACAGTGGCCACCACATCACTAACCAAGGGACTATGAACAGATGACACCCATTTCACCAACCAGACTAAACCCCTCTGGTTCCTCAGATCACCTTGGTCCCGAACTGAGAGTGACGTAATCAAGGGCCTGACGTCAGTATGACGTGTCCGGGGACCTACCCCACCGTGCTGAACGGGGTGATTTCCTACAACGACAGCAGCACGGCGGAGTACCAGTGTCTGAGCGGCTTCTACATGACCGGCACCAAGCGGATCACCTGCACTGCCGGCGTCTGGCAAACTACGCCCACATGCAACGTCATCGAGCAGGCGGATGATGTCTTCCGTGAGTGACGTCATTGTCCTGTTGGTGACGTGACCGAGGGGCATGATATAAATTGTTTTTTAATCCTGGGGGGCGCGAATGAGGGGCTGTCTCAGGCTTTCGTTCCCAGGAGAAGGGGGTGGGTGGGTGGGTGACGAGTTATATACTGATGGTTGGGTCTGGGTGGGCTGATCAGAGCGCCCAAAAACCCCTTCAACTTGTCTGTCTTCAGCAGAGGACTGTACGTTATGCTCACAATACTCTGCATCTAATTAAACGACACAACTGAAGATGGACATTAATTTGTTGTTGCCCATAATCCCCTAGCTTCTGCGTCATTTCCGGCATCCATACTTAGATATTGAAATGTCGATGACTTGGACTAACCTTCAACACCATGAAGAATTCAGTTCATGCCAAACACCTAATCAGTAATTGGATTCACTACATGCTAAAATTGTTATCAATTCTTGGATTTATTTCATGCTAAAAGTGATCAATATCTGGATTTAATTCATGTGAAACCCGAGGTCAATACACAGACTACCACTACACGTGCGATCACTTATCGGATGAATTATTTTAAATCCCCCCCCCCCTTTTTTTTTCATACGTAAAGATTGGATTAACCATCAAACAAATAACAGTTCAATGTTAAAAACATATGAACACGCTTGGGATTTAATACCAAGTGAGAATTCCATGACTGGATACATGTGTTACAACACACACAATCACTGATCACATTAATGTCAAACATTTGATCAGTGATTAAAGCTAAACATAATTATCAACAACGGTTGTTCAAAAGCGTTAACAACAATCAGAACCATTGCTGACATGAGAGAGAGAGAGAGAGAGAGAGAGAGAGAGAGAGAGAGAGAGAGAGAGAGAGAAATAGGGAGGATGACGACAGCGATGACCGGTCCAAGTGATGGCCAGTCTAACGACGGACATGTCTGATGTGTTACAGCAATCTGATGTGTTCGCAGTAGTTTAATAATGTGCGTTACAGCAGTCTCATAAATGTTGCATCAGTCTAATACAGTCTGTGTGTAACATAGTCATATGTGTTATAGCGTTCTGATATGTTACAGCGTTATAATGTGTTACAGAAGTCTGAAGTGTTACAGCGGTCTATGTAAGTTATAGTGGTCCGATGTTCTGCAGCGGTCTGATGTGTGACATAAAGTTCTGATATGTTTTACAGCAGTCTGATGTGTCTTCACGGTGGTCTAATCTGCGTTACAAGAGTCTGATATATGTTACAGCAGTCTGATGTGTGTTAGAGCGGTCTGATGTGTCACAGTGGTCTGATATGTGTTACAGCAGTCTGATATATATATATATATATATATATATATATACTGATGCGGTCTGAAGTGCGTTACAGCAGTCTGTGTTAGAGCTGTCTGATGTGTTACAGCGGATTGATGTGTGTTACGGCGGTATGATTGTTAAGGCGGTCAGAAGTGCGTTACATCAGTCTTATGTGTGTTACAGCGGACTGCTATATATTAATGCGGTCTGAAGTTCGTTACAGCAGTCTGATGTATGTTAGAGCGTTCTGATGTGTTACAACGGATTGATGTGTGTTACGGCGGCCTGATGTGTGTTACAGCGGACTGGTGGCTGATAGTGGCGGCCGCTGTGCTCTGTCTGTTGGTGCTCATCTGCTTCCTCTGTGTTGTCTGCTATTTCTGCTGGTTAGTGCCTGTCTGTATGTCTGTGCTTCAATGTCTGTTGGTGCTCATCTGGGTGCTCATCTGTCTGTTGGTGTTCATCTGTTTCCTCTGTGTTGTCTGCTACTTCAGCTGGTTAGTACCTGTCTGTGTGTCTGTGCTTCAGTGTCTGTTGGTGCTCATCTGTTTCCTCTGTGTTGTCTGCTACTTCAGCTGGTTAGTACCTGTCTGTGCTTCAATGTCTGTTGGTGTTCATCTGTTTCCTCTGTGTTGTCTGCTACTTCAGCTGGTTAGTACCTGTCTGTGTGTCTGTGCTTCAGTGTCTGTTGGTGCCCGGCTATATCCTGTGTTGTCTGCTACTTCTGCTGGTTAGTGCCTGTTCGTATGTCTGTGTCTGCACGCTACCTCTGTATTCTCTACTGCGTATGTTGGTTAAAATTATGTCTGTAAGTATGCCTTTCTCTGCTGCGTCTCTTGGTTACAATCTTTTCTGTCTGTATGTCTGTACCCATCTGTCTGTCGCTCATTGTGTTTATACAGTATCCTCTGCAGTTTTCCTTTTTTGTCTTTAACCTGCCTGTCTGTGCAATGTATGTGCGCGCGCACGGACGGGTGTATGTGAGAGAGAGAGAGAGAGAGAGAAGGAGGGAGGGAGAGAAAGGATAGTGGGTCAGTCGAGGTTCCCCCGTGGGGATGCCGGCGATCTTTCAGTATAAATAGCATCGCCGCTTTCTGGAAATTCTGTGCTAGATATTTCCTCTTTTCTACCACTCTCTGTTTCTGCCTTTTTCTGACTTCCCAGTACATTCCGCTGTCTTTTTTTCAAGCAAGCCTCGACACTTTTTTCCCCTTTTTCCCGCAGTCTATGATGTACCGTCGGTGCTGTTTTGCTCAGGCGAATTGGTAGTGAGATGTAAACACTGAGGTAGGCAAAAGCTGCCCATTCTGCCGTTTTACTTGGCTATATGGCCTTTTATATGTATTTTTTGTTTGGCTTTGATGTACTGTTGTTGTTGTTGTTGTTTTCTTTTCTTTTTTACGAGTTTTTGTTGTCTGGGGATGATATATTAAGCGGAATGGCTAGCGTCCTAAGCGTGGCCTGTCTATGCCATAAGGAGCTAAATGGTTGGGATACTGCGTCATGAACTGTTTTGTGGGTTTGTCTTTTTGTATTGTTTTTATTATTATTTTTTTTTTTAAAGTAAATGCGACAGTTTTGTGTTGACGCGGTTGAACATTTGTATGGTTTGACAGTCCTGATATGGCCCTGTGCGGTCGGCTGGACTATAAGCAACAAGAACAGTCGAGGTTTCCGATTCTGAAGCTTTCACTGTCCAATGAGCCAACAGTCTACGTGTGTGTGTGTGCTTGTGTGTGTGTGTGTGTGTGTGCGCGCGCGCGCGCGTGTGCGGTGTGTGTGTGTGTGTGCGTGTGTGATGTTTTACTTCTTTTCAATTTTGATAAGCATTTTGCTTTTCTTTTTCTCAGTCTGTCATTTCCTGTTCAAATATGGATGTGTTGCGAGCGATTTGATGAATGTTTATGTGAGTGGGATGGTGAATTTTTATTGAAGTCTATCAAAAGATTTTTAAGTCGCCCTGGATTATGTTTAATGTAATTTGGGTACTTGCGTGTTCGTGTATGTGAGAGTGAGGGGGGGGGGGGGGGGGGGGGGGGGGAGAGAGAGAGAGAGAGAGAGAGAGAGAGAGGGGATAAGAGTGGAAGGAGAGAGTTAAAAATTTATTGCGAAGGTTTTGTTATAATTCATTTATGACATATTCAGAAATATTTACGTGCACCCACCATTTTTTAGACTTGATATGTTTTAAATATCTATTTGACATTATCTAAACAATTATGTATTGGTGAAGTGATGGCCTAGAGGTAACGCGTCCGCGTAGGAAGCGAGAGAATCTGAGCGCGCTGGTTCGAATCACAGCTCAGCCGCCGATATTTTCTTCCCCTCCACTAGACCTTGAGTGGTGGTCTGGACGCTAGTCATTCGGATGAGACGATAAACCGAGGTCCCGTGTGCAGCATGCACTTAGCGCACGTAAAAGAACCCACGGCGACAAAAGGGTTGTTCCTGGCAAAATTCTGTAGAAAAATCCACTTCGATAGGAAAAAACAAATAAAACGACACGCATGAAAAAATACAAAAAAAACGGGTGGCGCTGTAGTATAACGACGCGCTCTCCCTGCGGAGAGCAGCCCGAATTTCACACAGAGAAATCTGTTGTGATAAAAAGAAATACAAAAACAGTATTTGTTATATCAACTTATCCATCCCTCCATAACCTTCGCTTTTATTGTCATTTAGGACTATTTGTTGCTTTACGAGTGTGTTGCAATCACTGAGTAAGTCAATTTCAGTCTTTGGTAATGAACAGTGGTGTGCAAGGATGAGTAAATGAACATCACCACCACGATTTCCTATATCTTTGAATATTGGTGCAATAAAATCTCTTTCTGTGTGTGTGTGTGTGTGTGTGTGTGTGTGTGTGTGTGTGGCAGCGGACGGGTTGTGGACAACGCAGTGCACCCGGTCACGGGCCGGACCTCCGTGGGTTGCTGTGGCGACAGATGCGGGTGCTGCCGGAGCGGCTGCTGTGCACGTGGGAACGGCTGCTGCTCCTGCACACAGGGCTGCTGCACGTCCGGTACGGGTTGCTGCCTGCTGGGGGGCAGCGGGGGCTGCTGCCAGTGTCTGGGCCAGAAGGGAAAAGCCCGGGGCAAGAAGAGACGGGGGAAGGCGGCACAAGGCAGCACCGGGAATGGGAAAACGACAGGAGGGACAGGTCAGGAAGGCGGAAAATCCACTGCCGTCATCACCACCCCTCCCACGGTCAGTCCCGGCCTTTATTTTTCTATTTTATGTTCATTACTTTTTGGGGGGTAGGGGAAGGAGACGTCAGGTGGTGAAAAGGGCAGGTGAAGGGGAGGGGGGTGGGGGGGGGGGGTGAGAACAGCCAATGGACTGTCAGTGAAGGCGGGTGTGTGTGTGTGGTCGTGGTGTTAGTTGCGTGACTTTCAAATGGCGTCAAAAGTCACCAGAATTATAAACCAATTACAAATATTCCGACGGCAAAGTTATAAAATTCTGAAGGGAAACCTCCAAGCCTCTCAAAGTGAGAAGCAGCCAAGATACTGGATGTGTTAATACCTTGCCCACATTGTCAACAAGAACTGTCAGCAAGCACTCCCAAGTGTATGTAAGAACACGCTGAGTCCATCCCACCCAGTGGTGATAATCTCTACTGCAGCACACACACCTCACGTGTTGCTGTGGACGGAGGGTGGCTGGGTCTCCGTACACTGTCTTCACGGACCATCCTGCAGGACCGGTCCATTCACACACCACTTTTTTATGGATCGGTCCATTCACACAACCAAAGTCTGTGGACTGGTCCATTCACACCCTTATGTCTGTGGATTGGTCCATTCACATACCCTGTCTGTGGACCGATCCATTCACACACCCTATGTCTGTGGACCGGTCCATTCACACAGCCCATGTATGTGGACCGGTCCATTCACACAACCCATGTATGTGGACTGATCCATTCATACAACCCATGTATGTGGGCCGGTCCATTCACACAGCCCATGTATGTGGACTGGTCCATTCACACAACCCTTGTATGTGGGCCGGTCCATTCACACAGCCCATGTATGTGGACTGGTCCATTCACACAACCCTTGTATGTGGATCCGTCCATCCACACACCAAATGCCTGCTGGCAGGTCACTCAGAGCTGAGGTAAGACTGTGAATGGTCTCTTCAAGTCTCAGTGGACAATGAACTCTCACTTTAGCCAGAAGCCAGGGATAATGTCACGAAACGAAGAACCCTCATTTCAGTCAGAAATAGTGCCACAATGAACCTGTACTTCTGTCAGGGATGACAATGAACCCTCACTTCATTCAGGGATAACAATGAACCTTCATTTCTGTCAGGAATAACAATGAACCCTCATTTCAGTCAGGGATAAGAATGAACCTTCACTTCAGTTTGGGATAACAATGATTTCTTACTTCTGTTTAGGGATAATGTTCTGAAATCACGAACCCTCACTTCATTCAGGTACATGAATCCTCACTTCATTCAGGTACAGTGTCCAGAAAAAACAACAAACGAATCCTTACTTCAGCCAGGAATAATGTCCTGAGGACGTTGTACATTTTTCATCCACTACCCTCCTGTCCTCACCAGTAAGTCATTCACTGACAGCTTCACAAGGAGACATGGATTCACTTCGTGACGACTTACAAAACCAGGAGAATGTTAAACATGACTGCCTCATTTCAAGCCACCCTGTGTCGTCATTTCCTGTCAGCTGAGCTGTTTCTACGGGGTTGTGTTAACAGTCATAAGTCCGCACGTTTTTGAGCTATTGCGGTTTATTCCAAATGAATGCAATGCCTTAGACTGAAAGTCCGCCCTGCATGAAGTTAAACAAACTTACATTGTGTGAATATCACTGATGTGTTGAAAACGGACCACAGCATACAACAACACTTCCGCATTCAGCTGTAAAAGTCTTAAACTTTTAACACAATCTGCATATTTCTTAATTTTTACCCCTTGGTATTTTCAGAGTCATGCCACTGTAGTGCACCCCCCTGCCACGACGGAGAAGAAAACCCCGCCCACTGAAACCACGCCCACAGGCGGCCATTATGTCTTTATTCCCGCCGACGGTGACGTCACCAGGACGTCACACGTTCATCACTCCCCTAAGACGCAGAACCACGTCCACACCACCAATCTCAGGAGAGTGAGTTACCCCCTGGGGACCCCTAGCCACGCCCACAAACATGGCCACGCCTACACTGTTCGCACACCCCCTGGTCTCGTCCCTCCCTCGGGCCAGGCCCCGCCCTGCTCGTGCTGTGAGCCCAGCGGTCAGCAGCCCGGAAGGTCCGGATGGATCCTGGTGCAGGACGCAATGGCTCACGACAGACTGCGGCAGTCTGAGGCCGTGCAGCTGGACGTTTTGGAGGTACACACACATGACAATCATACAGACACAGACACTGTACACACACATGTCAATCACACACACACAGACGCGCGCGCGCGCGCGCGCACGCACGCACGCACGCACACACACGCGTACACACACAAACGCACACACTCACAAATCACACATACACACAGAGACACACACACCAAATACTAATACTATAAACAGACCAGGAAGGAACCGGGTGGAACATAAAACGAGAAGAAGAACTGAAGAACATGACTCCGGCAAACTCTGAACAACTTGGCCAGAAGGAATTTTTGCCAACAGGTCCTTAGGATAAGGAAAAGAAGGTATAGAAGAAGAAGAAGAAGAAGAAGAAGAAGAAGAGAGAGAGAGAGAGAGAGAGAGAGAGAGAGAGAGGGAGCAGCTGCTGCACTCCACACTAAATAACGTTTTTTCCTTATTGTTTAGCGTTCGCTTGGGAACTATCTGAGTAAGTCTATCATTTTCTTCACACAATGTTACATCGTTCTGGTATAATAACTCTGTGTGTGTGTGTGTGTGTGTGTGTGTGTGTGTGTGTGTGTTGTACAGACGCGTAGTGACGGGGACGTGGACCAAAAGAAACCAGTGAAGGCCAAGAAACCACCGGCCAAAGAGGTCAAAGGTTGGCTGCCGCACTCCCACAACATTCGCAACAACAACACCAGCACCAAGTGACGTCACACCTCCTGCCTACCGATACACAACATCACTTCTAACCAGCAAGTGACGTCACGCTAATATTAAAAATTGCACACGACACAATACCGTTTTTTTTTTTTTATGCATGCCCGATAGTGCTTAACACTTACACCATGATGTCATGTCTACTGTATTAATGACAGCAGTTCATGAAATATTTCATCACCATTTTTGTAACAGGAGGGCCAACGGGCTTCATAACTTCACACTTAACAACTGCACCTTTAACGATGGTTAGATATGTAACATTCGTCATCAGACTGATGGCAAAAGATGTCATGGCTATGTGCATAATATACACTATGACGACGTCACAGACCTCTGTTGTTCTCATATTAGAGGTCTGCTACGTCTGAGTTGTTCTGTCACAAAGCACAAAGTGGCTCACGCGGCAGGCGGGGCTGTAAAGCTGTAAACCACGTGACTGGTAAACTGACGTGTTTGGTCAACGGTAACATTTTGCTTGGCTGCAATTATCACCGATTAATGGGGCTGACGTGGCTCACAGTGAATACCGTTCTTGCTTTCCATTTCGTCTATTTTCAGAATGGAGGGGAGGAAGAAAAACGGGAACCAATCTGAGCAGAATGAATTAACTGATACCGATCAATGAACACGTGTGCATTATGAATCTGCCTCCCTTTAACTTCAATCATTGCTTACCAGTTGGAGTCTGGTGTCACAAATGTGAGTAACTTCCGCTATTTACAAGTTATGGCATCTTCATGAATGTTGACTTGGCTCTCAGTGCATATGCATTGATCTGTGACCGTTAACTGTCCAGCGTGTTTGCCACAAGTAGTGGAAAGAGTGCATCAGGAAGTGTACCTTTAACGCCTACAGGACCATGCATTGTTCCGAGCCCTGCAGACCCACTCTTTTCATTCAGGCCACTTCGTGTATCCTGTTTTCCTAGTCACGTCGTTTGGGCGTGAATGTGGCGGCCATATTCATTTCTCGAGAAAGACGGATGACTTCTACATGGCAGTTTTGTTTGGGCGCGCTTGCGAGCACACGCACACAAACAGTACACATGCATGTAAAAACCATGCATGGACACATTCACGTCGCCTAAACATATGCGTGACACACGCAAGTGTGCATTTAGACGCCCGCTATCTCTGTGCTCCTCTTCACAATTTTGTCTTTCATTGGAAAAAAGAAGACAGAGACTGTCAGGGGATTCGGTCGGCCAGCTGCTCGATGAATCGATCTCCACATATGACGTTGAAACACCTTGGTCTGGGTCAGTGCCCGATTTGTCACTCTAACCAATGTTACCATTTGTTGTTGTTGTTCTTTGTTGCTTTAATGCACGGGGGCAAAATTACTCGTACTGAGGTGATACCAGGTCACGAAACGCAGACAGCACAACATTTTTCATTCATTTATTTGTTATGTGATTTCATCCTGATCTAATTTAGAGAAGGGAAAGAATAGTGGAGGTGGAAATGATTTAGCTAGTTCTATATAGACACTCATTCACTTGTTTAATTACACTATCAAGTTCCGTATTTACACACTTGTTCACTTATCTAACCACAAACGGCACACAAATTCAACCCAAATATTTTAACCAAAACACCGCCTTGCAGTTTTCTCTGGTAATTTTTTATATATACTTAATTACAGAAAAGTGGCTTAACTCAAACACCACAACCACTCCACGTCTGCTCCAACATTTCCATTCTGCCTTTCGTGCTAGCAGATCACGGCACAGAAACCACTCTTCTTCACATCAAAGATAACCTTCTGCTGGCTTCCCATTCAGTAAAATCTCTCTTCTAACTCTATTGGATTTTGTCAGCAGCCTCGGATACCATACACCATTCAATTCTTCTTTTCCGCCTAAAAAATAAATACATTCGGAATCAGTGGCGCTGCCCCAAACTGATCATTTTACTGATCGATTTCAGTCTGAGCCTGTGAGACACGAACACAAAGTCCACAAGGATCTGTCTTACATCCTGTCCTTTTCACACTCTTTATTGCCCCTAATGCTGAAGTCACTAACCGCCATAATATCAAAGTCACCACTACTAGGCTGATGAGTATGAATTTCAAAAGTGACGTTACTGAAAATCAACACTTCATCATATTACATCTGATTGATTCTTCGACTCCCAAAGCTGGATGACTTAGAACAAGAATTAAACAATCGGTGATAAGTGATGACATTCTTACGGGAACCAAACAAAAATGGTTTTCCTCTGTGTATGCTGATTCAATGAAACCTGCCAGTCTGCTCAAAACTCAGCAGCTGGAGTTTTGTTTTCACTGACACTTTCTCAGAATAAACAAAGGAAAAGAAAACTATGCATCAAAAGTGGTGTTCTTTCAGAGGATAGAACATATTTTATATCATTTAAAAAAAAAAATATATATTCCTGATATGAATGGTAAACAAATCTGACTTGACAGGATCTGTTTTCTTAATAATGATGTGAGAACATGCACGCGCGTGTGTGTAGTTTATGTGTGCCAGTGTGTACATTTGCACGTGTATGTATGTGTGTGCGTGTGTTCGCGCGCATGAATACACTTTTGGACTGACAGTATCTGGGAATGAAATACAGACACACCCACGACATGCACAAGACGGAGTCACCATGCATAGTCACTTCCCTGTGGCCGCTGAGTCAAACCACACACACACACAATGATGTGGACGAAGAAGGAGCACAACTAAAGTCACACATGCATGCACAAACAGTCCGGGTCAGTAAGTGAACGACTTTATTTCGGAATGATGGGGCGGTGAGATGGGAACGGTGCCATACAATGCTACGGTGTGAAGAAGGTGGGTGACGGGTCCGTTTTGTCTGACGATGCTGCAACACACACCACACCACTGCAGTCCACAGCTCAACTGCAGCAATACATCCCGGCTCTCTCTCATTCTCTTACATCCCACCATCCACACATGCATGCATGCCGGTACATGCAAACTGACATACAAACACTTATAAACATAGTCATGCAAACAAGCGATCTGACTCACACGAGCTTACATGTGTGTGTGTTTCAAACTGAAATATGACAATGCGGGCAATGGCTCATTCAACAAAAGCTTGAACATAAGTAAAACACAATGGAAAAGTAATGCTTGATTAAGGAACTGAAAACAAGTCAAAGGCTGAAAGGCAAACGTGACCCACAGAATCAGAGAATCAGAACCAGACTAACAGACGCAGACCACCCAGCACAGTGAACAGAAGCAGAAGAGGAACGCCCTGCTCCTCGGACACATCATGCCTACTCACCTGTGCAGAGGGGGATGGAGAACGGAGGGCAGGCGGGGACGGAAGGAGGGAGGTATGCCTCATGATGTCTGCAGGGCTTGCTCCTGTTCCAGTCTCTGTCACACAGTAGTAACAACATGTAACACAGCAACATCATTTCGCACGTCACACAACAGCAACATGCCACACAGCAACATTTCACACAACATGTCACACAGCTACATGTCAACAACATTTTACACAACATTTCACACGCCAACAACATGTCACGCAACGTGTCATACAAGAAGAACATGTCACACAACAAGAGCATGTCACACAACAACATGTCACGCAACATGTCATATAACAAGAATACATCACACAACAACAAGCCACACAACAACACGTCACACAACAACACGTAACACAACAGCAACATGTCACACAACAACAACATGTAAAAAAATGACAACTTATAAAAACATCTCAGACACCACCACGGCTGGTGAATGGGGCTATGTAGGGGCAGTGTGCAGGTGTTGATGTGATGATGTCATGGAGAAGATGCAATGACTGTCAATGGGGGTGGGGGGTGACAGTGGTGGGGTAATGGCCTGTGGCTGCCCATGTTACCATGGTGATTAGCACTGTGGCTGTCGACGAAAGATGACAGGGCTTACCTGTATGCAGTAGGTGATGAATGTGTGTGAAAAGTCCGCAGGTAAAGCTGAAACAGACATATACTTACGTCCTTTGAAATGTTCATGAATTCCAAAAACATCTAAGTATACGCACACGCACATATACACAGATACACAGAGAACAAAAAAACAAAACAAAACAAATCAGACCAGTTGCTAATAATATTAAGACGAGGTAATAAACACATATACCCATGTACCACCCAAAACACCAAAACAACCAACTTCAACGAGAATAACAGCACTAACAATAACAACAACTGAACAACAACACTAACAATATCAACAAAACACCACCACCAAAAATACCAACGCTGACAGCACTAACAAACTGACCATCCAGGTACTGCAGCAACTCCACATAACCCAGTGTGTCCAGTAAGGGGGCCAGGTTGTTGGTCTCTGCTGCTGTCAGCATTTCAAAGGTCAGCACCCGGTGAGCGTCCGACAGCGTCTGGTGGAATGGAGATATCATGACTATAGACATCTCAGTACACACATGACTGGTGGAATAGAGACATCCATAGCTACAGACATCTCAGTACATACATGACTGGTGGAATAGAGACATCCATAGCTATAGACATCTCAGTACATACATGACTGGTGGAATAGAGACATCCATAGTTACAGACATCTCGCTACATACATGACTGGTGGAATAGAGACATCCATAGCTATAGACATCTCGCTACACACACATGACTATTGGAATGAAGACATCCATAGCTATAGACGTCTCGCTACACACACATGACTATTGGAATGAAGACATCCATTGCTATAGACATCTCGCTTAAAAAATGACTGGTGGAATAGAGACATCCATGATCCATAGCTAAGGCAGCACACAGCACAAATACATACACACATATAATGTAATACGCCATCTGTCATATAAACATGTGCATTCATACTGTATATATTCCTACATGTTGTGAAAAAAATCCTAAAATACTGCGTGGAAATAGAGCCATACAAGTTACAAAAAGCATCCCTGATGATGGCCAAGAACAACAGCATCAACAACACTACCACCACCAACGACAACACCATCACCATCAACAACACCAAATACTTACTCCGAACAAAACACCAGCATCACCAATATGTCCCACTAACAACAACACCACCACCAACGACAACAACAATACCAACACCATCAAAGCCAGACATGTACCCTGAAGAAGGGCTGGCTTTCTATGTCCCTGAGCAGGCCCAAGAATGGATCCGGGGTGACGTCAGCACGGCCCAATGGCTGTGTCCGTGTACCCAGCACCCCCCAGCACACACACATGACGCACAGAATGATTCGCATGGTCATCATCATCCTTTGTTGCTGCCTCGGCTGCTGACAGCTTCACTTTCTTGCTGGGTGGGTAGGCGGAGAGAGCTGGTCTGTTCACCTGGCTGACAACTGAACGCAACACACAGCTGACTTACAACTGTGTTTTGCGTCGTCACACATACATTCATGTCTGCTACCTGAGACAGGGAGGGGGGCAGAAAGACAGAGAGAGAGAGAGAGAGAGAGAGAGAATGGACTTATTAAAGCTGACCTTCGAAAACAAAAACAGGGGACGTTTGATCAGATTAAAAAAAAAAAATAAAAGAAGCAAAAAACAAACACACACACACACACACACAAAAAAAGAAAAAGAAAAAAAAAGAAAGAACAAAATAATAGCAATAGTGGAGGAAGAAAGGAAATGAGCACGACTGAACAAATGTTAACGCGCGATTGTGCACGCACACAGACGTAACCACACAAATGTACGTCATGTTATTCACAGACCAGTCAACCATACGCCACTGACTGCCTCTCGAGCAGTTAAGTTAAATAGATACCAACTAACCGAACGAAGCTAACTGAACCAGCCAACCAGCTAAATCTGACCGATGGAATATTCGCATGGATAATGCAAACACGTGTACATAAAACTATCCTTTAGTTTTTAAATGTGATTGTAATACGTCCCTTATCCAAGCAAAAACATGTCTCTTATCTATGCAAAACTATCTATTTCGATCTTGGAATCTATGATTTTGATTTTTTTAAAATGTTTTACAATCAACATTAATCTATACCGAAAAAAACATAACTGCTGCCAAGAAAATATATCCAAAGTAAAACAACAACAACACCCACATGCACGCACACACACACATACACCCACACACCCACTGAAGAGATTGACTGAGAACAATGACTTTAAAAAAAAAACTGGACTGAATTCACGTGAGCCAACAAAAATTCGGGTTGAGACGTCAACAAAATGACGCAATAATCGTACTGCGTAAACCATTCCCCTGTCACGTCTGACATCTGCCGTCCTCTAAAAGCGCCACGTGGACAGAGGTCAATGTTCACCGATTCCTTATCGGGATCCACCACAGACCCAGTCCCCCGAAACGTGGACAACATCACGTTCGGTGGGCAGGTTGAAATCCCCCTTTCTCCAAATGCCGTAACCGTCACACAGCTGAGATGAGAAAGTGTCCAGAGGCTTTTCCATCTGTTGGTAGATCTCCCCAAAGTGGGATTCAGGTTTTGGGGGAAGGTGGTGGTGGAGGGGACTGGGGGTTGTTTTGCCAGCCAGTCCTGTACTTTCCACAGCCCCGAAAGGGAGATAAGCAAGGTACACTAAAACTGTTCCATCCACTCCACTGAAGGCCAACAACACGTCCACGTTCACTGATGTGAAATAAACATCTCAGTTATCACAAATTTCCTAATGCCAAGCAATACCGTGCAATACATAAATGAAAAAAATATCTGGTGGACAATCATTCTATAGTTTTTAACGGAAACTGTTCCAATCATTCTATAGTTTTTAACGGAAACTGTTCAATGTATTTACCAAACACTGCTCAATGTGTTCTCCGAACATCCTACCAACTTTAACTGTCTTCCCCATCCCCGCATGTGACTGACTGGTCCCACAGTTCACATGCGATATTCCCCCAAATCTGAGAACGGCTGTCCACAACTGTGCAGTGATGCTGACTGACGGACAGACACACAGACGTGAACACATTAACTTCATGGTGGAAGTAACAATATTCTCGCAACAATTTATAAGTCCCCTGACATGATTAACGAGCAATTATGAAGAACAACAAACATGTTATTTACTCTTCGTAATAACCAATTTTCTGAATCTTGGAAGGGAAACAAGAAAGAAAGAAATATGGAAATGCACATCACTCCAAATGTACGAGCTGGCTTGGCGCAAATGTCGGGAAAAGGATACAGTCCATTTGTGCAAAGTGAGAGAAGGCAGTCGGACAGAAGAAAAAGGCGGAGATAAAATGAATGTGTGTGTGTGTGTGTGTGTGTGTGTGTGTGTGTGTGTGTGTGTGTGTGTGTGTGTGTGTGTGTGTGTGTGTGAGTGAGAGAGAGAGAGAGAGGCGGAGACACAAAGACACAAAAACAAAAGCAGAGAGACAGAAAGCTATTCAATGATAGTTGCAATTTCACCAGAAAAGGTGCAGGAAGAAAGGAATAAACACACACAATACCACACAATACCCGATAGCGATATAAAGACACAAACAAATATAACATAATAACACAGGATCAAGAACAGAATCAAATCAATCAAGTAACCAATCTGAACAACCTACCTTTACCTGCAGTTCCAGAGAAAAGAGAAAGGGTCAGGGAACGGACTGGAAAGGACAGCAGTTCCCAAAGGGACTTTATAACAGTATCAAGATTAACCCAACGATTACTGCCCTTTTCTTATGCAACCCCAGCCTCTGCCCAAGTTCTTATCGCTCTCCTGAACAACACTGAACTGATCATGTCGTTTTGAGCTTTACCGAACTATCACATAGCTAGAATGAGTTGTTCATGTAATGTATTGTATGAACTGTCCATGTTGTATGAACTATAACGAACTGTCCATATTGTGTGAAGTACAGTGAACTCAGTGTCCACATACTGTGAATTAGTGAACTGTCCATGTTGTGTGAATGAACTATCCATGTAGTGTGAATGAACTGTACATGTAGAGCAAATTATAGTGAACTGTCCATGTAGTGTGAATGAACTGTCCATGTATTGTGACCTACAGTGAACTGTCCATGTGTGAATGAACTGTTCATGCAGCCTGAATGAACTGTCCATGCAACTGAAATAAACTGTCCATGTAGTGTGAATTACACTGAACTGTCCGTGTTGTGTGAACTACAGTGAACTCTCCATGCAATGTGAATGTAGTGTGAGCTACAGTGAACTATGTTATGTGAATTACTGTGAACTGTCCATGTAGTGTGAATGATCTGTCCATACTCCATGTAACGTGATTGAAATGTCCATGTAATAGAACAATAGTGAACTGTTCATGTAGTGTGAACTACAGTGAACTATGCATGTAGTACGGATCAACTGTCCATGTAGTGTGAACTATAGTGAACTGTCCACATCGTGTGAATGCATTGTCCATGTACTGTGAATTATAGTGAACTCTCCACGTAGTGTGAAAGAACTATGTGGTGTGAACTACAGCGAGCTGTCCATGAAGTGTGAATGAGCTGTTCATGTGTGAACTACACTGAACTGTCCATGTAGTGGGTACTACAGTGAACTGTCCATGTAGTGTGAATGAATACTCCACGTAGTGTGAATGAATTGTCTATGTAGTGTGCACTGCAGTGAACTGTCCATGAAGTGAACTACAGTGAACTGTCCACAGGGTGAATGAATTGTCCATGTTGTGAATGAACTGTCCATGATGTGTGAAATACAGTGAATGAACTGTCCACGTAGTGTGAACTACAGTGAACTTTCCATGAAGTGAACAGTGAACTGTCCATAGAGTGTGCATGAACTGTCCACGTACTGTGAATGAACTGTTTATGTTGTGTGAATTACAGTGAACTGTCCACGTAGTGTGAATTACAGTGAACTGTCCATGTTGTGTAAATGAACTGTCCATGTAGTGTGAATGAACTATCCATGTAGTGTGAATGAACTGTCCATGTAGTGCAAACTATGGGAAACTATCCATGTAGTGCGAATGAACTGTCCATGTGTAAATGAACTGTTCATGTTGCGTGAATGAACTGTCCATGTAATTGGAATAAACTGTCCTTGTAGTGTGAATCACACTGACTTACACTTAACTGTCCGTGTTGTGTGAACTACAGTGAACTGTCCATGTAATGTGAATGTAGTGTGAGCTACAGTGAACTATGTTATGTGAATTACGGAGAACTGTCTATGTAGTGTGAATGATCTGCCCATGTAACGTGATTGAAATGTCCATGTAAAATGAACAATAGTGAACTGTCCAAGCGGTGTGAACTACAGTGAACTATGCATGTAGTGAGATCAACTGTCCATGTAGTGTGAACTATAGTGAACTGTCCACATATTGTGAATGCATTATCCATGTACTGTGAATTATAGTGAACTCTCCACGTAGTGTGAATGAACTATGTGGTGTGAACTACAGCGAGCTGTCCACGAAGTATGAATGAGCTGTTCATGTGTGAACTATATTGCACTGTCCATGTAGTGGGTACTACAGTGAACTGTCCATGTAGTGTGAATAAATAGTCCACGTAGTGTGAATGAATTGTCCATGTAGTGTGAACTACAGTGAACTTTCCATGAAGTGAACTACAGTGAACTGTCCATAGAGTGTGAATGAATTGTCCACGTTGTGAATGAACTGTCTATGAAGTGTGAAATACAGTGAATGAACTGTCCATGTAATGCGAACTACAGTGAACTGTCCATGAAGTGAACAACAGTGAACTGTCCATGTAGTGTGAACTACGATGAAATGTCCATGCAGTGTGAATGAATTGTCCATGCAGTGTGAACTACAAAGAACTGTCCGTGCAGAGTAAACTACAGTGAATTGTCCATGTAGTGTGAATGAACTGTCCATGTAGCGCGAATGAACTGTGCATGCAGTGTAAACTACAATGAACTGTGCATGCAGTCAACTGTCTTTAAATCATTCGGAACGATATGAAAAGAATCCTTTTGTATTCCAGTTTTGTTGTGCACTTCCACAGAAAAAATGAAGGGGAAAAAACAAACCAGACCCATTGAAGCATGGGACTCCAATAGCACTGAACCAATCGGAAACTGATCAGTCTTTCCCTCAATAACGAAAAGAATGAAACAGCTTCCCCAGCAACACACACAGTGGAACAATAGTTTCTTTTGATGACAACAAAACGTTAATTTACAAATTAGTCACCAACAATGGGGGTAATACAACTGAACATGCGCGAATGGCCGCTTGACGTGCGCATGTGTACCTGCGTGCGTGCACATGTATGTGTGAGTGCATGCAAGCAAGCATGAAAGCATACGCGCGCACGTGTGTGTCTGTGTGTGTGTGTGTGTGTGTGTGTGTGTGTGTGTGTTTGCGCTACAAGCACTTGTGAAAATTCATGTGTGTGTGCATGGATAAAAAAAAAGAAGCTGATTATGACTGCGAATCGCAGACAGTGAAACCAGTGAAGACCTTTCCCCTGCAGGTGCTGGTGAGTGAAAACATTATGCAAGCAAAGAGGCAAGGGCATCATCACTTCAATGCTGCCCACGGAGAAGGAACAGCGAAGCTAGTCTGCTTCCACATCCCCATACCCACGCACAGCGGAGTGGAAACAGCGCGTGCAGTGCGTGCGTGCGTGCGCGCCTGTGTGTGTGTGTAGTGTAATGTAGTGTAGTGTAGTGTAGTGTGCGTGCGTGTGTGTGTGCGTGCGTGCGCGTGTGTGTGCATGAAAGACATGGACTACACACACGCGCGCGCGTGTATGTACGCACAGACATAACTCCCACTTTGCTCTGGCCCACACACTAAACACACACGATGTTGATGGTGTACCCGAATTCAGCTAATCATGGGGTCAGCCACACTCTTTCAAAAAACAAAACAAAACAAAACAAAAAAACAAAAATAAAACAAAAACAAAACACACACACACACACACACACACCAAAACAAAACAAACAATCTCAGTATCTCTCTCTCTCTCCACTGCTACTATTATGCATGTATGGAAACAGGTGACTCACTCTTCACAGCCATGCTGAGTGCAAAGCCTTCGACCCCTCCACGCCGTGCTGTGATCGGCTGACAAGTCACAGGAAAATAAAACACCCACCTCCCACATTGTTGTTGGCATTTCGAGTATATTTTTTCAGCATGCGAACAATATTCAACTACCAATAGATTCGGCATCTTTCGATCAGGAAAATGAACAAAGGCCAAGCCAGCGGTGCCTTGGACCTAGTTTTCATTATCTTGTACATGTATGTGGTTAAAACACGGAAACAAATCAACATTTTCCACAAAAACAACCACGGGGAGGGGTGGGGGTGGGTGCGGGGGATCAGGAACTCCAAAAGAAAGATCATTCACACAACTGCAAAAAAATAAATACCTCTTGACCAGACTTGGTCAAACATCAATGACTGGGGAGCACTCTGAACCTCCTCCTGTAAAGATCAAGCCATCAGTCACAATGTGATCATTTCAAACTGGTCTCAAGCAACTCGATTTTAAATCTAAGCACTGCCACGTCTGGTTCCTGTTAACACCGAGGTCATGACATGGGGTCAGTAAGTTTTGGTTTTCTGTCTCGCTTCAGTGGTTAAGTAAGTAGTGCAGTTTATTTTGCACACAATCAATCTTTCAAACATCGTACTCACACCGTGACGACGTGTGAAAGGGGTGCAGCGGTCACATTGGTGAAGCCCATTGTCACAGGAACACAGGTTTTCGAAGACTGAACGTACAAAGTCAGATCTGAATGTCGTCTGCTTCGTTTCTTTGTGCTGCAGGAGAGCGGGTAAAGTTTAAGTCCCCTGAGTGTCATTTTTTGTATTTCTTTGTGATCATTTCGTTGAAACATTCTTTATTATCTGTATCATCATTTATTGTGTTAATGTCAACTGTTAATTTCAAGAATGTTACAAAAGACAGGGATTAGTTTCTTCTGCGGATCTGGACACTATCATCAAGCAGGCACTACACACGCGCACGCGCGTGCGTGTGTTCAATTTTACGTGTTTCTACTTGAAGTGATATTAGGGGTGGGTGTGTCAGTGTTTTTGGCCGTAGGGGAGGGGCGAAGGTGGAGGGGGGATGATGGGGTAGGGGGTTGAGCGAGGTTAGACCTGTGAGAGAGCCCTTACCAATTAATTCTTTCAATTTATCTAGGAGTTTTGCCACATGACCAGCTCGAGAATTTCATGTTCCATGGCGGAACAGCTATGACACACTGGTGGGTTAAAACAACTAAAAATGATCAGTCGCTGTACTGTAATTACGAAGAGGAGAAAATAGATAATTTTATAAATGACATAAAATAAAATTATCAGTGACGTGACAGTTGCAGGCTACAAAAGTCATCAGCTTCGCTGAGTGCACACAGCACAACACGGGAGACGGGTGTACTTGCCACTGAAGGGAGGGTGGGGGTTGGGAGTCCGCCACATTTTCACTGAGACTGACAACATGATTCAGCCATTGCAGGCTGGGTTTTCTTC
>NC_134883.1:16920246-16932746 GCF_041734735.1 Babylonia areolata | reverse complement strand
CTCTCTCTCTCTCTCTCTCTGTCCTTCACTCACTATCACTCTCTCTCTCTGTCTGTATTCACACACACACACACACACACACACACACACACACACACACACACACACACACACACACACACACACACACACACACACACATATCCCAGGATGAGGACTAAGGAACAACAGACCGACTGATACGCAGTGCAAAGTCTCTGAACCCGACACCACACCCCGAGAAACAGGACATGAAGAAAACCGTACAGTAAACCAACATAACCAAAAGTAAAGGAGCAAAAAGAAAAGAAAGAAAAAAAAAAAAGAAAGAAAAAGAAACAGAACAGAATGAGACACCAGCAGAAAAAAAGCTCTGTCCTTTCTTCCGTCCAACAACTCCCGACCATCCCCACCCCCTCTCTCCTTCTCCCCCCCCCCCACCCGCTCCCACCTCCTCCCTCTTCCTCCCAGGTAGGCGGTACTGACCCTCAGCCAGCAGGAAGATGCGCTGCGCGGTCTCCGCCGTGATGAAATCCTTCAGCTTGCAGTTCTCTCCAGCAGCCAGCAGCTCGTAGACCAGGATCTGCTGGTTCTCGCTCAGGTCTTTGAAGTTGTCCGTGTTGCTGTAGTTGTACACCGCCTGGATCTTGTCCAGAGACGGGTTGCACACCTCGTCCGGCCCCTGTGACGTCATGGCCATGGACGTCTCCGGCAGGGCGGAAGTGACTGCATCGGTGGTGACGTCAGGGGCGGAAGTGTCGGTGACGGGAGCGGAGGTGTCGGAGGAGGGGGCGGCGGAGGAGGAGACGTCTGGAGAGTCGGTGGCGAGGTCCGGGGGAGCCAGGGAGGTGGTGTCGTCATCACGAACCAGACCGGGGGGGTCCACGGCAGCGCCACGGGCTGCTGCGATCAGCAGGGTCAGCAGGAGAAGTCTGTGCATCTTCTGCAGGGACACAGCCATCAGTTCCGCGCTGAGTGTGTGCACACCTCTCTTTCCTACCTCCACCCCCTTACCCACACACGCACACACGCACACACACACACACACACACACACACACACACACACACACCACAACACAACATATACGTGAAGCAGAATCTCATCTGCTTCGGAAGCGAGAGAATATGAGGTCATCGGATCGAACCTACACACTCACCAGAATTTTCTTCCCCTCCACTAAACCTTGACTGGTCGTCTCGACGCTAGTCATTCGGATGAGACGATACACGTAGGTCCAATGTGCAGCGGGCACTTAGTGCACGTAAAAAACTGACAACAAAATGGTTGTTCCTGGCAAACTTCTGTTACACACACACACACACACACACACACACACACAGAGGATTGAAGCAATGCGCTCACGCTGGTTATAGCTGCCCGAATTTCACAAAGAGAAATATGTTGAGACACAAATAAGTAATTGAAAACTAAACAAAACAAAATAAAACAAAGCAATACAATACAATGTATACCACTTTTTTTTGTCTACACAAAGGAAATTGGTGTACAGGAATGGTTCAATTGTCTGTTAATGTTTTTGATGTCTAACACCGTATGTTTGGAAATGATTCATGATAACTCAGCCTTGAAGAAGGTTAAGTATTTCGTCAAATTATGTTTTTATTCTTCCATGCATTTAAACTGGTATTTGTCTCGGTTGTGTATGTGTGTGTGTGTGTGTGTGTGTGTGTGTGTGTGTGTGTGTGTGTGTGTGTGTGTGTGTGTGTGTGTGTGTGTGTGTGTGTGTGACAGAAAGAGAGGCGTATTACCCATAAAACCTTCTTTTAAATAAATCAAGCTAAAATGTCAGATCAAAATAAATCGAAATACTCAAACTATTTACGAATATCCGTTTAATTAAGTGTTTCTCTTGTATTTTTGTTTCTTTGGGTTTTTTTTAATGAATAAAGAATGATAATAGTCATGAAAAAACGACGACGAGCAGTTACTAAGATAAGAACAGATAAATGAAAACACAACAGAGAACCACTCAGAAAACAAACTTAGCCTTGTACGGACCCTAACGCTACCAGGTGTTCAGGGCCGTCACACTGAAGCCACACAACAACCACTGTACCTGTTCGCTTCAGGGCCGGCAGTGCAGGTCTGCAGACAAGAGGCGGAGTGGAGGCGATGCCAGACTTTATCAGTGCCGTCTGACCCACGCCGCGCAAGGGCAGGGGCCGTCTGGTTGGGGAGACTCGACGTGGACCTTCTGCTGATTCCCACCACGGCCCTGTGTGTACTTGGAGTCCCTCATCCCGTGTCCTCTGTAGCCTCTGTACTCAGTGTCCCGTGTGCTCTGTACTCTGTGTGGTCTGTGCTATGTGTGCTTTGTAGCGGTGTTCCGTGTGCTCTGTACTCTGTGTGCTCTGTGCTATGTGTGCTCTGTAGCTGTAGTCTGTGTGGTCTGTACTCTGTGTGGTCTGTACTCTGTGTGCTCAGTACTCTGCGTGCTCTGTGCTCTGTACTGTGTGTGCTCTGTACTCTGTACACTGTACTCTGTACTCTGTGTGCTCTGTACTCAGTGTCCCGTGTGCTCTGTACTCTGTGTGCTCTGTACTCAGTGTCCCGTGTGGTCTGTACTCTGTGTGCTGTGTACTGTGTGGTCTGTACTCTGTGTCCCGTGTGGTCTGTACTCTGTGTGCTCTGTACTCTGTGTCCCGTGTGGTCTGTACCCTGTGTGCTCTGTACTCTGTGTGCCCTGTACACTGTACTCTGTGTGCTCTGTACTCTGTGTGTTCTGCACTCTGTACTATGTGCACTCTGTACTGTGTGTGCTCTGTACTCAGTGTCCCGTGTGCTCTGTACTCTGTGTGCTCTGAATTTTGCGTGCTATGTACTCTGTACACTATACTCTGTGTGCTCCGTACTCTGTGTGTTCTGTACTCTGTACTATGTGTGCTCTGTACTCAGTGTCCGGTGTGCTCTGTACTCTGTGTGCTCTGTACACTGTGTGCTCTGTACCCTGTGTGCTTTGTACTCTGCGTGCTCTGTTCTCTATGTGCTCTGTACTCTGTGTCCCGTGTCCTATGTACACTGTGTGCTCCGTACTCTATGTCCTCTGTACTATGTGTGCTCTGTACTCAGTGTTCTGCGTGCTCTGTACTCTGTGTGGTTTGTATTATGTGTGCTCTGTACTCAGTGTCTTGCGTGCTCTGTACTCTGTGTGCTCTGTACTCCGTGTCCCGTGTGATCTGTACTCTGTGTGCTCTGTACTCTGTGTGGTTTGTACTCAATGTGCTCTGTGCTGTGTGTGCTCTGTACTGTGTGTGCTTTGTCCTTTACCGTCTGCCCTATGCCCTCTGTAGTCTTTGTCCTTTGCCCCTTGTCCTCTGCCCTAAGCCCTGTGCACTCTTTGCCTTCTGTTTGTCAGTGTGTGTGTGTGGGGGGGGGGGGGGGGAGGTGTGGTGTGTGGTGGGTGTTCTTTTTTTTCGTTCTTCTTTCTGCAGTTTGAAGTCTTTTCACAGTTGAGTGATATTTGAACCCAAAAAGTGTGTATGTGTGTGTGTGTGCGCATGGAGGTGAATTCTTGGGGGCCTTGGGAAGAGGTGGAGGGATGACTGAGACAGGGAAAGCGATACAAAAAGTGACAGAGAGATTGAGGTGTGTGTGTGTGTGTGTGTGTGTGTGTGTGTTCAGCTGTTACGTAAAAGCCACCACCACCGACTTCCAAATATTCCGAGCAAACAGTCATCTTGACCCTGAGCGATATTGAATGAAGACTGTGGATACACTTTTCGCACATGTCCACTGGGGTATGGGAAGAGACTGGTAGATTGCTTTGTGCACAGGTATCATGACAAAGAAGTGGAATGTCACAGAAGCCAGGTGTTATGACAGTGACGTAGAATGTCACAGAAGCCAGGTGTCATGACAGTGACGTAGAATGTCACAAAAGCCAGGTGTCATGACAGTGACGTAGAATGTCACAGAACCCAGGTGTCATGACAGTGATGTAGAATGTCACAGAACCCAGGTGTCATGACAGTGACGTGGAATGTCACAGAACCTAGGTGTCATGATACAGACATGGAATGTCATAGAATCCAGTTGTCATGACAGTGGCGTGGAATGTCACAGAACCTAGGTGTCGTGACAGTGACGTGGAATGTCACAGAACCTAGGTGTCAAGACAGTGACGTGGAATGTCACAGAACCCAGGTGTCATGACAGTGACGTGGAACGTCACAGAACCCAGGTGTCATGACGGTGACGTAGAATGTCACAGAAGCCAGGTGTCATGACAGTGACGTAGAATGTCACAGACCCCAGGTGTCATGACATTGACGTAGAATATCACAGAACCCAGGCGTCATGACAGCGACGTAGAATGTCACAGAACCCAGGTGTCATGACAGTGACGTAGAATGTCACAGAACCCAGGTGTCATGACAGTGACGTGGAATGTCACAGAACCCAGGCGTCATGACAGTGACGTGGAATGTCACAGAACCCAGGTGTCATGACAGTGACATAGAATGTCACAGAACCCAGGTGTCATGACAGTCGCGTGGAATGTTACAGAACCCAGTTGTCATGACGGTGACGTGGAATGTCACAGAACCCGGGTGTCATGACAGTGACGTAGAATGTCACAGAATCCAGGTGTCAAAACAAAATGTCACAGAATCCAGGTGTCAAAACAAAATGTCCCAGGACCTAGGTGTCGAGATGCAGACGTGGAATGTCATAGAACCCAGGTGTCATGACAGTGACGTGGAATGTCACAGAAACCAGGTGTCATGACAGTGACGTGGAATGTCACAGAAATGAGGAGTCATGACAGGAATGTCACAGAACCCCAATGTCATGACGGAGACAGTGGGATGTCTCCCCAGACCCCAGAACCTAGACCACCAGCTTACGTCACACGGAGTGACGTGACGTGGAGACAGCAGGGTACTACGCGGGGCCAGGCCACAGATAGAGCAGAATGGAAAAAACAGGGCCGAGTCACACAATCAGCAGAGCTGTGTTATCTCAGGGGAGAGAAATTCAGTTACACAGTTACTCAACACCAGAGGGGGCGGCGTGTCCCGTGACCCCTGTGACCTCACCTCACAGAGATAGGTCACAGCCCTGAGGACACCTGCAGCAGTTAGGTAGGGCCACAGTGTGGGTTGGGTGGGAGTGGGGTGGGGATGAGGGGGGTCATAAGGAGGGTGGACGAGGGTGAAACAGCACGAATCGGGTAAAAAATAAAAAAAAGCAAAGAAAAAAAAGCAACTATTGTGTGTGTGTGTGTGTGTGTGTGTGTGTGTGTGACCCTCTCTGCCCCCCACCCCACCGCGCCCCCTATCCCTCCTTTCTTTCTCTCTGACCATGTACGGTGTATTTAAATGTGTGTGTGTGTGTGTGTGTGTGTGTGTGTGTGTGTGTGCGTGTGTGTGTGTGTGTGTGTGTGTGTGTGTGTGTGTGTGTGTGTGTTTGCTGACGTCTACTGACAGGCTCATCTGAGCGTAGATGTGATTAAAAACAATGATTTGCAATTGATTCACAACTGCACACACACACACACACACACACACACACACACACACACACACACACACACACACATACACATACAGACACACAAACACGCACGCACACACACACACACACACACACACACACACACACACACACGCATGCACGCACGCACGCACACGCACAAAGATGCAGATAGAGACAGAAACAGAGAGAGACAGAAAGACCGAGACACTGATATTCACACTGACACTGACACTGACACTGACACTAGTTTGTTGAATAAGGCTACAGCCCCTTTCAATAAGGGTTCGCAGTCGACAGATATATTCTATTTCAGAGAGAGAGAGAGAGAGAGAGAGAGAGAGAACTGATGACATCCACATGACGACTATGAAGGGCAGGTTTTTTTTTTATTTTTTTTTAATGAACTTTTAAAATTTCATTTTATACATAAAAAACCCCAGAAATAGTGATATACGACCAGAAAAAAAAGCAAAAACGCTAAACACCACTACTTCCTGATACTAAATATAACATTTGATATCCATACAGATACATATATACCCACATACGTACACACACACACACACATTGTTACAAGCACATAAACTTATAGACATGCACACAAACATATCGGCACCTGTATACACTTATTTTCCTCCACTGGTGTTTGCATGTAGTGCATATAATAAACGTCACAGAATAAAGCGTTCATACCTTATTGCATGTTTAAATCACTAATGTTGTCCCTTTCTTTTGTTTTCCTTATTCTTCTGTATTTCACTCATGCCCCAAGAAATTCTCTGCAGCAAATATGCATGTATTTAACGAGTGATAAGTGTGTATGATAAATGAAGGGCAGTTTTGTTCCTTACCTCGAGAGAGAGAGAGAGAGAGAGAGAGAGAGAGAGAGAGAGAGAGAGAGAGAGAGAGAATTCTTTATTTCCGATGAAAATAGATAAGCACTTGTGTGCCTTTTTACATCTAGTCTCCGCTCTGAACACGGTTTAAACTACACTGGTCATGAGCATGGTGATGATAAGAAACATAGGAGAGAGAGAGAGAGAGAGAGAGAGAGAGAGAGAGAGAGAGAGAGAGAGAACTCGAATGCTTTATTGAGGGTAAAATAATAAGCTTCATTTCACAATGCCCCCACAAGCAAAGAAACCAGCAAAATGAATAAAAGAGCATGGACTACTTTTTCTCACCCTCCTTGGTCGGGGGGTCGGGGGCATGGTGGGAGGGGGCGGGGGTTCGGATATCGGAAGTGGGTTGAGGTTGCAAGGCACGTTTTTTGGTCCTGTTACTGAACTTTTGAAAGAGTTTTTGGATGTTGGGTGACAGGAAAACAGTGTTGCTGCTTTCTTCTATATTGTTAAAAAAAATGTGTGCTGCCATCCGGGTCATTTTGCATCATTCTTTCGCCTCGTTGGTCCAAAAGAATTTTCGGATTTCTTTGCTCTTTCTTATTTTGCGTGTAATTGTTGGATCCATGGATGGTCGTGTGTTGTATATTGACAGTTGATTTGCTTAACGTGTTAAATAAGTTAAAACAAAATGTAGCTGCTTTCACTGTGAATTTGAATAACAGCCTCCCTCGTTTTATATCATGTCATACGATGTTGGACAAAGAAAAAGACAAACGGAACACAGGTAACCTGTTTGGATCATGTACTTTAAAAACAATCTTGATGAGGAGTTTAAACAAAAAATATAGATACGCTTATGAAAGAAATTACAATTTCATCATTGAATTGCCAGGGCCTAGGTAGCTTTGAAAAAAGAAGAGGTGTTTTTCAACACCTACAACAAAAACACTATTCTATATATTTCTTACAAGACACACACTTTAACCAAAAATTAGAACGTCAGATTAGAGCTGAGTGGGGTTTTAAGTGTATTTTTGCTTCTAACAATTCAAGATCTAGAAGTGTAGCAATATTAGTTAATAACAACTTTGATTTAAAAATTAAGAAGATAGTAAAAGACAATATGGATAACTTTATCATTCTAGTTTTGAATACTATGGGGAGAGACGTAGCTCTTGTAAATATCAATGGGTTAAACAGGGATAATCCACCCTTCTTTGAGGAATTACGCAAGAGAATAGAAGATCTGAAAACACCAAATGTGATAATGGCAGGAGACCGGAATTTGGTCTTTGATCCCAGGTTACATTACTGTGATTATAAGAACATTAATAACCAAAGAGCACAGGAAAAAGTTATAGATATGGTGACAGATCTTCAGTTTGTAGACATTTGCAGAGAATTCAACCCTGAAGTACTCACGTATAGTTGGAGAAGAAGAACACTATTCCAACAAAATCGTTTGGACTTTTTCTTAGTGACAGATTCATCAATGACTTACGTTAAGGATGCTGATAAACTGTACGGACATAGAAGTGACCATTCTCTCATATATATATCACCCTCGAATTTAAAGCAGAAGAAAAGATTAAAAGTATCTGGAAATTCAATTCATCCCTACTTAAAGATAGGAGTTACGTTGACCTTGTAAATGAAACAATTAGAAAACTGAAAAAACAATATGCCGTAAATGCCTTACCAGAGAGACAACTTAGAAAACATACCAAATGATGAAATCCAATTCGGTATCTCAGACCACCTGTTTCTTGATGTTCTTCTTGTGGAAATGAGCACAGACCATAACATTTAGCATTAGGGAAAAGAAAATAATAAACAGAAGAGAACAACATTTAGAAAAAGATATACAGAACTCGAGAATGACTTACCATTACACGCTTCGACACAAAATTACTACAAACAAAAAAAGAAGAGCAAGAGAAAATAAGAAAAAAAGAACATGGAAGGTATCATTCTCAGATCAAAAGCAAGATGGGCATCACAGGGTGAAAAAATATGTAAATATTTCTGCTCCCAGAAAAAAGACACTTCATCAGTAAGCAAATGATAAAACTGATTAATAAAAAAAAAAGGTGAGGTATTAACGAAAACAGACGATATGCTTAAGGAAACTGTAGGGTTTTATCAACTACTATATACAGAATAGTATACAGAAAGAAGAACACAATAAATTAATATTAACAATTATGTAAACAACCTGCCCAGATTAACAAAAGAAGAATCGGATAGCTTAGAAGGGCTTACTACATTACTACAAAGCAGCAGCAAAATCATTATTTAAAAAAAAAAGAAAAAAAAAGCAAAACGATAAAAGCCCAGCTACAGACGGAATTACAACTAATTTTATTAAGGTTTTTTTTATAATTTTTTTTTTTTTTTAAAGTTAGGCAGTTTTGTAGTTCGTTCATTGAATGAAGGTTTCCTGAAAGGTGAAATGTCTATTACTCAAAAGGAAGGGTTAATAATATGCTTACCAAAAGGAGAAAAACTCAAAGAATATCTGAAAAAATAGAGGCCCATAACTCTCTTAAATGTGATTTATAAAATTGGATCAAGTTGTATTGCAAACCGTATAAAATCAGTTATAACCAAAACTAATCAACGAAAATCAGTCAGGATTTGTTTCAGGCAGGTACAATGGAGACAGTATTAGAACTATATATGACATGATATATCGATATATTATTTGGAAGAAAAGAAATTACCTGGCCTATTAGTGTCAGTTGATCTTGAAAAAGCATTTGATTTAATTAGCTGGACATATATGAATAAAGTTTTGAAAAAAAATTGCTTTGGAGAAAGTGTTTGTAAATGGATCTCTACATTTTATAAAGACATAAAAGCATATGTAATTGTAAATGGAAAACTAACCACAAGTTTTGCAATAAGAAGAGGCTGTCGTCAAGGAGACCCAATATCTCCATACCTATTTCTGTTATGTGCTGAAATATTAGCAAATAGGGTAAGAGAAAATACAGATATAAAAGGTTTGGGAATAGCAGACACAGAATTCAAGATAAACCAATTTGCTGATAACACGACATTCACTTTAGAAGGAAACAGAAGTTCACACGAAAAACTGTTTGAAATCTTAACGAATTTGAAGATATTTCTGGATTGAAATTTCATTATGTAAAAAAACCCCCATTAAATGTGTGGTTAGGTGGCAAAACGAAGTCAACAGTCAAATTTTAAATTCACAAAAACATGGAATGGAATCCTACAAGATTCAAAATACTTGGACTCTGGTTTACAAACGATCTTTCACAAGTTACAGAAACAAATTCAGAAGATAAGCACCTTGAAATTAAAAACCTATTTAAGATATGGTTACAAAAGAACTATCACTCCTCTAGCAAGAGTTGCTTTCCTCAAATCATTAATCCTATTAAAAGTAATATACCTCTGAATTCTACTTCCGAACCCACCAGACAGTGAAATCAAACAATTACAAAAAGTGTGTTACCAATTTGTATGGGACAAAAAACTGACAAAATTAAAAGAAAATATTCTTTAATAATACTGAGAAAGGGGGAATACGAATTCCAAACATCGAGGTATACATAAATGCATTAAAAGTAGCGTGGATCAGAAGATGATTAAAGGGACCCCAAAGTGGATAGAAATTATGCGATCTCTAAACCCCGAAGTAAATGATATCCACAAATTTGGTCCGAAATTGTTTGAAAAGAGCAAATTTAACGCATTTTGGAAAGATGTTTTTCAGCGTAGACAAAATTTTGTGAAAAGGTCAATTTTAAAAATGGCAATGATTTATTAGCTGAACCATATTTCATAATGATAAATCCAAGATTAATCCGAATGTTGTCAGTCAAAAGACATGGGTGCACAACAATACTATTTTAGTGAAAAATCTGGTGAACAGCAATGGGGAGTTCTTAACTTATGGAGAATTGTTAGACAAAATCAGGATCAATGCACATTTTTATAAAATACATAAATGACCTTAAATCAATCAAAGAGTACAAAAGAAAAAACAATATAACAATATCTGTCAATAACAGTGACTCATTTACAAAAGAGTGCAGCTGTTACTCAGTGTGAGAAAAGGATCTAGAACATATCACAACATTTTACTTGAGGACATAGAAATATTTGACATCAAACCGTTCGTTAACTGGGATCGAAAATAATATATACAGATAGACTGGGAAGTAGTACTTAAAAAAATCAAAAGAATAAAATAAGTAAAGTTAAAATGCTTTCAAACAAAAATATGTTACAGAATCTTAGTGACTAACAGCATATTAAGAAAAATAGGTATTGCAGAGAGCGAAGTGTCAATTTCTGTGACAATGAGAAAGATAGTTGTCACTCTCGATCATCTTGGGATGAACTAGAATATTATTCAAAGACAACAAAAATGTACACATATTCACAGATTATTGTTTGACATTGATCTAATCTTATTTGGTACAAACGGAATCATTTCAACCGATGAAGTATTGGATTTAATTATTCTACTTGGGAAGGGTTTTTTTTCTATATACATACAGACTAAACAAAAGAAAACCAAATGTACAAATGTTTCAGAAAAAAATTAAGTGAACAGTACAAGGTTGAAAAATATGTGAATTATCTTCAAATGAATGACCTCAAATTCCAGAGGAAATGGTTCCCATACACTGGTATCCTTGAAGCATGAATCTCACTAATGATTATAAAAGCGGACAGTAATCCTGTCGGAGGGTTCGGAATAAGCAGTTATTTCATTAGACATTAAGATGGTATTCTGCTTCGAAAGTAATGATGAAGGAACACATACTGAAAATTTAGCATATTCTGTGAAGGGATACCTCGGGATTATATATATATATATATTTATTATTATTTTATTTATCAGTTTAATTATTGACTTATTTATAAGTGCAGATCCTTTTGAACGGGTCCACAGTCTTTGAGGAGCATTCATTGTTTGTATGGCTATTGTTTGCAGAGCTTCTAAATTTGACAATAAGTATCCATTATTATTATTATTATGTCTTTTTTATATTCATTTGTTTGCTTTTTGTTGGTTGGTTGGTTTGTTTGTTTTCTTCTTCATATGTTAAGAAACAGAAATGTCATCGTAAAATAAATAAATAAACAAGAGAGGCAAGGCCTTCAAGACTCACTTGTGATACACTTTTTTTTTTTAATCCAAGCTTTTTATATACTGAGTATAATTTCAAAATGTAATGTTTAAGATGAGAAAGATCAGTTTAAAGCAAATTAAGTCCACTAGCATTAATTACAGAGTAATTTCCCTTTTTTAATGTCTGCACCAAAACGTTTGCAAAATAAATAAAACTTCTATGCTTAGCAAAAGAAGTTCCTGTTTGAACAAAAAATCATAATAATGACTGCTCTTGTTGTTGGGTCAGAATATCAGATCAAAGTGCCAAGTTTAGAGAATACAAAAAATATAAATATAACAGTAAATGCAGTTTGCATATAATTAGGCTTCATTATTATTATTTATTTTTTTTGGTGGCCATCCCAGAGTGCAATATTGTTTTAAACAAGATGACTGGAGAGAACTGAATTTTTCCTATTTTTATGCCTAATTTGGTGTCAACTGACAAAGTATTTGCAGAGAAAATGTCAATGTTAAAGTTTACCACGGACACACAGACACACAGACAACCGAACACCGGGTTAAAACATAGACTCACTTTGTTTACACAAGTGAGTCAATAAAAGAAAAGGGTTATCCAGAGGTTTGGAGACTTCTGGCGATGTAGTTTTCTCTCCATTTTCACTTCAAGGGAGCAAACCAGGGTAGTGACAATAGTATAGGGAATCTATTTGATTGCCTCCACTACATGAACTTTCCTCGTGTTCAGTCCATTCTCCCTCTCTAACACAAACATACACATTCACACAAACACACACACACAATATATATACACTGACTCTCAACATCTGACGATATGTACACATTTTATATGATATATATATATATATCAGGATAAATAAACAAAATGGTCATGTACGTAAAATGTTGATAAAAAAAAAAGAATGTGGAAAAAAGAAGAAAAGAATAGAAGAAAATTGAAATAGAAAGAAAACACAAAGCGAGAGCGAAGGAGAGAGACAGACAGACAGACAGAGACGGAAAACAACGAGAAATGAACGACAACTACAAAGTCATCC
>NC_134883.1:16682746-16915246 GCF_041734735.1 Babylonia areolata | reverse complement strand
GCTCCACTGACATGCTCCCACACAGTGACAGCTCCACTGACATGATCCCACACAGTGACAGCTCAATAATTTTTGACAAATGTTCCCACACTGTGACAGCTCCACTGACGTGATCCCACACTGTGACACCTCCACTGACGTCATTCCACACTGTGACAGCTCCACTGACGTGATCCCACACTGTGATAGCTCCACTGACACTATCCCATACTGTGACAGCTCCACTGACGTCATCCCACAATGTGACAGCTCCACTGACATGCTCCCACACAGTGACAGCTCCACTGACATGATCCCACACAGTGACAGCTCAATAATTTTTGACAAATGTTCCCACACTGTGACAGGTCCACTGACGTGATCCCACACTGTGACAGCTCCACTGACGTCATCCCACACTGTGACAGCAGTGGACTGGGAGAAGAGACATGGAGTGAGGCCGGGGGAGGGGGTTGTGTGAGGTAGGGGGTGGGGGAGGTGGGGGTACGTTGACAGTCGTTGCAAGGAAGTTGTTGAAACCCGCGGGGAAAGTACTGAACATTAATGCTCGAATGCTGATTTTGCCGAAGAGTCTGGCATGCATGTTTTCAAATGAAAAAGGCTGCGAAGAAGTTGGCAAAACGAAAGGCCCACTTAAAAACCAGGAAAGGCAAAAAGGACAGATGAGGTGTCAACTGAAAATGTTTTAAAAAAGAAAAAAAAAGAAAAAAAAAGAAGAAAAAAAAAGGAGATGAAGATGAATCATGCGCCTTTGGCCTCAGAGCTATATATTCCCAAAACGCCACACCCCTCCCCCCTCCATTCCCCCACCCCTCTCAGCCTGTGAGTTGCCTGACCGTGACAGTTGGCGAGGAGAGAGAGGAGAAATAAAACGGGCCATCAATTTGTGCAGTCCCTCCTTGCTCCCCCTTTCTCTCCCGCCTCTCCGTCTACCGCGTCTGTCTGTCTGTCTGTATGTCTATCCACATCTGTCTGTGTTGGTGTTGTCTGTCTGTGTAGGTGTTGTCTGTGTCGTCTGTCTGTGTAGGTGTTGTCTGTCTGTATAGGTGTTGCTGTCTCGTCTGATTGTGTAGGTGTTGCCGGTGTCGTGTGTCTGTGTAGGTGTTGTCTGTGTAGGTGTTGTCTGTGTCGTCTGTCTGTGTGGGTGTTGTCTGTCTGTGTAGGTGTTGTCTGTGTCGTCTGTGTAGCTGTTGTCTGTGTAGGTGTTGTCTGTCTGTGTAGGTGTTGTCTGTGTCGTCTATGTAGGTGTTGTCTGTGTACGTGTTGTCTGTCTGTGTAGGTGTTGTCTGTGTCGTCTGTGTAGGTGTTGTCTGTGTGTGTAGGTGCTGTCTGTCTGTGTAGGTATTGTCTGTGTCGTCTATGTAGGTGTTGTCTGTGTATGTGTTGTCTGTCTGTGTAGGTGTGTCTGTGTCGTCTGTGTAGGTGTTGTCTGTGTGTGTAGGTGCTGTCTGTCTGTGTAGGTATTGTCTGTGTCGTCTGTGTGGGTGTTGTCTGTCTGTGTAGGTGTTGTCTGTGTCGTCTGTGTAGCTGTTGTCTGTGTAGGTGTTGTCTGTCTGTGTAGGTGTTGTCTGTGTCGTCTGTTTGTGTAGGTGTTGTCTGTCTGTGTAGGTGTTGTCTGTGTCCTCTGTCTGTGTAGGTGTTGTCTGTGTCGTCTGTCTGTGCACAAGTCTGTGTCGTCTGTGTGTGTGTGTGTGTGTGTGTGTGTGTGTGTTGTTTGTGTTGTCTGTGCATGTGTTGTAGGTGTCGTCTGTCTGTGTGCGTCGTTGTCTGTTGTCTGTCACTGCATTGTTCGTTGTCTGTGTTCTATAAACATAAGTACGCATGAACAATACACATGGATGCAGAAACACACCTGCAACAGTTTAAAGATGAATACATGGGGCTACATAAATATGTTTGCGTCTCCATCCCACTGGCATACAGGCACACACAAAGACATACGCCCCCCCAGGACCCCCCTCCTCCCCCCCCCCCCACACAGAGATACATGCACACACACACACACACACACACACACACACACACACACACACACACCTGTCACACCACCTTGAAATCCAGTCAATCCTACAACTTCAGTCCTCTTGTTTCCAGGAAATGTTGCTGTCACTGTGATCTTCTCTGCGATCCTCACTGTGATTGGACAGTCCTCTGTTTTCAACGTGTTTCTGTCACCTCACAACTGAAGCACACAGTATCGACACTGTACGACTGACACTGTCACCTCACACACCTCATTAACACTGTAGGACTGACACTGTCACCTCACACACATTAACACTGTGGGACTGACACTGTCACCTCATACACCTCATAAACAATGTAGAATTGACACTGTCACCTCACACACCTCATTAACACTGTAGGGCTGACACTGTCACCTCACACACCTCATTAACACTGTAGGACTGACACTGTCACCTCACACACCTCATTAACACTGTAGGACTGACACTGTCACCTCACACACACCTCATTAACACTGTAGGACTGACACTGTCACCTCACACACCTCATTAACACTGTAGGACTGACACTGTCACCTCACACACCTCATTAACACTGTAGGACTGACACTGTCACCTCACACACCTCATTAACACTGTAGGATTGACACTGTCACCTCACACGCGTCATTTACACTGTAGGACTGACACTGTCACCTCACACACCTCATTAACACTGTAGGACTGACACTGTCACCTCACACACACCTCATTAACACTGTAGGACTGACACTGTCACCTCACACACCTCATTTACACTGTAGGACTGACACTGTCACCTCACACACCTCATTAACACTGTAGGATTGACACTGTCACCTCACACACCTCATTAACACTGTAGGACTGACACTGTCACCTCACACAGACCTCATTAACACTGTAGGACTGACACTGTCACTTCAAACACCTCATTAACACTGTAGGACTGACACTGTCACCTCACACACCTCATTAACACTGTAGGATTGACACTGTCACCTCACACACCTCATTTACACTGTAGGATTGACACTGTCACCTCACACACATTGACACTGTAGGACTGACACTGTCACCTCACACACCTCATTTACAATGTAGGATTGACACTGTCACCTCACACACCTCATTTACACTGTAGGACTGACACTGTCACCTCACACACATCATTAACACTGTAGGACTGACACTGTTACCTCACACACACACACCTCATTAGCACCGTAGGACTGACACTGTCACCTCACACACCTCATTAACACTATAGGACTGACACTGTCACCTCACACACATCATTAACACTGTAGGACTGACACTGTCACCTCACACACCTAATTAACACTGTAGGACTGACACTGTCACCTCACACACCTCATTAACACTGTAGGACTGACACTGTCACCTCACACACCTCATTAACACTGTAGGACTGACACTGTCACCTCACACACATCATTAACACTGTAGGACTGACACTGTCACCTCACACACCTCATTTACACTGTAGGACTGAAACTGTCATCTCACACACACCTCATTGACACTGTAGGACTGACATTGTCACCTCACACACCTCATTAACACTGTAGGATTGACACTATCACCTCACACACCTTATTAACACTGTAGGACTGACACTGTCACCTCACACACCTCATTAACACTGTAGGACTGACACTGTCACCTCACACACACCTCATTAACACTGTAGGACTGACACTGTCACCTCACACACCTCATTTACACTGTAGGACTGACACTGTCACCTCACACACCTCATTTACACTGTAGGGCTGACGCTGTAATCACACACCTCATTTACACTGTAGGATTGACACTGTCACCTCACACACTTCATTAACACTGTAGGACTGACACTGTCACCTCACAGACCTTATTAACACTGTAGGACTGACATTGTCACCTCACACACCTCATTTACACTGTAGGGCTGACGCTGTAATCACACACCTCATTTACACTGTAGGATTGACACTGTCACCTCACACACTTCATTAACACTGTAGGACTGACACTGTCACCTCACAGACCTTATTAACACTGTAGGACTGACATTGTCACCTCACACACCTCATTTACACTGTAGGACTGACACTGTCACCTCACACACCTCATTAACACTGTAGGATTGACACTGTCACCTCACACAAACCTCATTAACACTGTAGGACTGACAATGTCACCTCACACACCTAATTAACACTGTAGGACTGACACTGTCACCTCACACACCTCATAAAGACTGTAGGATTGACACTGTCACCTCACACACCTCATTAACACTGTAGGACTGACACTGTCACCTCACACACACCTCATTAACACTGTAGGACGGACACTGTCATCTCACACACCTCATTAACACTGTAGGACTGACATTGTCACCTCACACACCTCATTTACACTGTAGGACTGACACTGTCACTTCAAACACCTCATTAACACTGTAGGATTGACACTGTCACCTCACACACACATAATTAACACTGTAGGACTGACACTGTCACCTCAAACACCTCATTAACACTGTAGGACTGACACTGTCACCTCACACACCTCATTAACACTGTAGGACTGACACTGTCACCTCACACACATCATTAACACTGTAGGACTGACACTGTCACCTCACTCACCTCATTAACACTGTAGGACTGACACTGTCACCTCACACACACACCTCATTAACACTGTAGGACTGACACTGTCACCTCACACACACATAATTAACACTGTAGGACTGACACTGTCACCTCAAACACCTCATTAACACTGTAGGATTGACACTGTCACCTCACACACACCTCATTAACACTGTAGGATTGACACTGTCACCTCACACACATCATTAACACTGTAGGACTGACACTGTCACCTCACACACATCATTAACACTGTAGGACTGACACTGTCACCTCACTCACCTCATTAACACTGTAGGACTGACACTGTCACCTCACACACACACACCTCATTAACACTGTAGGACTGACACTGTCACCTCACACACACCTCATTAACACTGTAGGACTGACGCTGTCACCTCACACACCTCATTAACACTGTAGGACTGACACTGTCACCTCACACACACAACTCATTAACACTGTAGGACTGACACTGTCACCTCACACACACCTCATTAACACTGTAGGATTGACACTGTCACCTCACACACCTCATTAACACTGTAGGACTGACACTGTCACCTCACACACCTCATTAACACTGTAGGACTGACACTGTCACCTCACACACATCGCATCAACACTGACAATGGGGCAAGCAGAAGGGAGAGATTCGTTTTTAAAGCGTACTTTATTCAGACACACAAAGAGGTATGTCGTGGAGAGTCTGGGGAGGGGGGTAGGTGGGGAGGAGAGGGTATGGGGACCGGAGGGCTGCATAATTTAGCACAGACATTTTCATATCTTGCCGTGACGCCTTCTGTATTTGATTTTAAACCACGGGGTCTTTTGTTTTTTTTGTTCACGAAATGAAAGAACAATGGCGGCTGGGAGAGTAAAAGATTAAACAGCATTAAAGAGCAGTAATTCTCTCCATTTACAAAGTATACAACTTCAGGTCAATGCTGCTTTAGCTGCCGATTCAGCTAGCACACATGCAAATAAAACACACATTGGAACAAACCCAGACAGTTCACCTAGAAAGGAGGCAGTCTTTTGAAATATGTACACAGCAGCAGTAACAGAAAAAAAAAAAAAAATGTAGCCTACAAACACAAATCAACTTTTAATCAAACTGGCATAGCCTTTTAATTCCGAATATGCAACGCAGAATATACGGACAAAACATAACAAGCACATGTTTGCCTCGGTGGATTTTTGACTCGAAATGTGTTCACGGATGTGGATGAAGGGGAGCAGGAAGGGGAGGTGGGGGAGTGGGGGGGGAGGTGTTGGGGGGGGGGGGGGGGGGGGGGGGGGGGGCGACAGATAAACACTGTTCATGCTTGTCACATGACCAACTTCTTTCTCTCTCACTTTCTCTTTGCTACCGCTCTCCTCCCCCCCCCCCCTCTCTCTCTTGTTTACATTACTTGCACATGTACTACCTCCATAATATTCCTTGTGACCCCTGTGTTCTTTGTAATAAGACATACTCCACTCTCTCCCTCTGCCGTGTAAACAAACCGAAAGGAAATCGGCGAAAGTGAGATCAATTGTCGGGGTTTACTGAATTGTGATCACGCTGTTCAGACGAAATTGGTGTCCCTGCGGAAGGGGAAAAGAGGATAGAGATAGGGAGGGGGTGTAACCTGGAGTGAGGGCGAGAAGGTGCAAGCTTCAGTTTGTTTTTTTCTCTTTCCCTTTCGGACCTTTAAAACGGGACACAGACCCGGAAGTTCTAAATGGGGAGATAAAGGTTGGGGAGGTGAGTGGGGGTGCGTGGGGCTGGCAGGGGTTGTCGGATTGATTGGTGAGAAAAAACAACAACACACCTCTCTCTCATAATCTGTCATGATGATCATCATCATTGTCGATGTCATCATCATCCTCGGCACAACTATCGATTACAACCACCAATGACTGGATACCAGCTGTTGTGGCCCGTGTTAATACCCATCACATACTTTTTAACGAAAGCAACCCCTGTCGATCGGTATTTCATTGTTTCACGGCCACAATAGGCCTACAGATCTATCACATTTCAAACTTTGCCTGATTTCATAAAGATTTGCTGGATCAGATGACCACTCCCGACAAATCCAGCACTTTCATCAATATTGTGATCGGCAGATCGGATACGTTCTCGGTCCCACATTATGTAGATCCTGATCATAGTTTCAATCTTCCCCGATCAGCTTCGTCAAAACACGAAGCAAACACTCCACACACAAACAAAAAAACAAATAAAACCCCCCCACCGATTTTCGGTATTCTATTTCATCATCTGTACTACATAATAAACAGCATCTTCTAAAATCAAAGGAATTGTTCGCACATCTAAACCTATTCCTGTCTTTTCCATGACTTCACAGCTCATATACTTTATATAACAAACATTATCGGGAATGCAGGATTTACATCTGTTTCATCTCTCTCTCTCTCTGAATGTCTGTGTCTGTGTGCATGCACATGAACTTGTGTGTGATGCTGATTAGCTGTTGAAGAAAACTCATTGTTATTTATCCTGTATATGCCATCAAAGTGTAGCTTTGAGCGTGATATCAATCTGATGAAGAAGAGGACCAGAACCATGCTGCTCGTCTTGTCTTTCGTTCCTCTGAATTGGATCACGTCTCTCCTCTCCTTCATGCTTCACACTGGCTCCCAGTACAAGAAAGAATTATTTACAAAGTTGCCTCTCTTTGTTTCAAGTCCATTGAGGCTTCTGGTCCACAATATCTGATTTCATTCATCCTTACACACCGCTCTTCTTCTGACATCCGCTTGCTCAGGATCCCCCCCTGCTCGAACCAAAACGTATGGCCAACGCAGTTTTTCATACCAAGCCCCATTGTTTGGAATCAACTTCCTCAGCCTCTCCGTCACTCATTCGCTGCAATCTTTCAAATCTAGTCTGAACACCCACCTTTTCCCCTCCTGATTAATTCTCAACAGCTCATCCCTTTCCAGTGTGAACTAAAATGACTAATAGTGAGTGAGTGAGTTTTGATAGTTTCAGAATTTGTTGGTTGCATTTTTGATTGTGAACTATTTATGATTGTGTGCTATGACTTGCGTGTGTGCTCGTGTGTGTGTGTGTGTGTGTGTGTGTGTGTGTGTGTGTGTGTGTGTGTGTGTGTGTGTGTGTGGATGAATAATGAAAATTTTTTTAACAATGTTTGGTATCATGTATTCAAGTTTTCCTCTTTTTTAAATTAAAAAATATATATATTTAACGTATGTGTTATATTTGTGAACGCCAAGGGCTTATTTTCAAGATAGGCGTAAATGCTCATAATAATAATAATGATAAAGAGGAAACTTAGACCTTGCAGAAATGTACATCCTACATGCATACATATATATGTCAACATGGTAAGCCTGCAAATCTATGTATTTTCCCATTCTGGCATGGCACACTCACAGTGACCAACAGGAAATCCTCCCCAAACATAAAAAAATAACCAAAATTATCAGACGGAAAGAACAATAAATCTGGGAGAGGAAAGTATTAAATAACAATAATATGCCTACCTCTCTCCATTTAACAGGTACACAACTTCAAGTTAATACTGCTTATATTGGTAATTCAGCTAAAACACGGCTAAAAAAAAAAAAAAAAAAAAAAGCTGCAAAGGAACAAACACAGACACTCTCCGAGAGGTATTTCTCTTTATTGCTGTTGAAGCATAATTATCATAGTGATTAACATCTCCATTACCTAGGAATACGGAACTGGAATTATTTTGAACTTTTGAAATTTATTTACCATACTTCTGTTCAACCACCAAGCTCCAGATTACTTTTGCATGTAGTACCAATGACGACTGCTTTTAAAAACTCGTGATGCGTCGGTGTAGAAGAACGTTCTGATTTATTGTTTCTTAAAAAAATAGAAAGATAAATAAAAATTACTGCTGCCATTGTTCGTAACAATACTGTTCAGCTTTTGTGACGTAAAACTAATAACAACGTCACCACCTCACGTCACAATAGCTGGACTGGAAGCCATCTTCCAACAAGGCGTAAGAGGAAATGGAAAATGTTTATCAATGTGAGTTGTTACCCCAAGTATTTGCAGCTGAGTACTACTACGTATTTGAGGCCTCAAAATGGTGAGTAGGCCTGACGCCATGCCTTTCTTCTCCATAGCAACTGTCTACAAAAAAAAAGACAAAAAAAAAAAAAAAAAAAAAAAAAAAAGACATTGAATATCTTGTAGACAGACTTTGTTTGGGTGATCCCTTATTCTATCAATAATTATTATCATCATCGTCATTGCCATAATAGTACCAGTAGTATTGTATTGTAATGTACTGTATTGTATTGTATTACATTTTGTCACCACAGAAGGAGAATGATTTCAGCGGCACCCCCCTTTTTTTCTCGTTTTCCCCCCATTACTTTCTGCCTGTACGTGTTTCTGTTTACCTATAAAAGTGAATTTTCTCTTCATAATTTTGCCAGGGACAACTTTTTCTTCTGTTTCTTCTTTTTTTTTTTCAATTGGTTCTTTTGCTTGCGTTAAGTGCATGCTACACGCCGCGGGACCTCGGATTATCGTCTTATCCGAAGTGACTAGCGTCCAGACAACCACTCAAAGTCTAGTGGAGTGGGAGAAAATACTTGCGAGCGTCAGATATCGGACTTGTGCGCTCAGATTCCTTCGTTTTCTAGGTGGACTCGTTACCACTACGCCACCACTCTGCATTGTTTACACACACACACACACACACATACACATATATATATATATATATATATATATATATATATATATATATATATACATACACACACAGATTGGCATGAGCCTCTGCCCCTGTTATTTTGACAAGGCAGAATGCAAATTTTACCCTTCAGAGGGGTGAGAGATGGCGGTGGGGTGTGTTCTGGGCTAGCCTTTATTGACCCATCCTCCCACCGCTCCCTCTCCCGTCCACCACAAATTTACAGATGCAATAAAAGGCAGGGTAGTCCTATTGTCATAACCTGCGTTGAAGATCCTCTGGTAATATATGGTAGAAGGGGATGAATGAAAGACTAAATAGATAAGTGATTAAATGTATAGGTCTAGTATGTCGGAAACAATGAGAAGGGGAATCTATAGGTCATCTCTAAGTTCCCCCACCTCTACTTTCCCCCAAATTTACATTTTGTAGGTCTTCCACCAGGTCAATGGTCCTTCAGGTCAATGTTCCCCCAGGTCTATGGCTACTGTTGCCAACTGTGGACTACAACCCCAAAGTGTTCAGATTGCGTTATTTGCCACGTTTTTGCATTGTGATGTCTTGATGAGTTTTTATGACCACTACCTGACCTGTTGATAAGTGATGGTTATACAATTCTCGGCAGAATTTGACAATTAGCTGACCATGACTTTCTGCTGTTCATTGTTGAAAGTGGTCAGATTACGTGTTTTTGTTGTTTTGCACGTTCGTGTTTTATTATGACTTCTTGACTTCTTGACAGAATTCGACTTAACCGGCCACTATTGACTACTGCTGATCATTGCTGACCACCATACAAAAGTTTACAGAATGTGGGCATTTTGGCATGTTTATGCAAAATGTAGACTTCTTTACTTGGTTTGACGATTCATTGACCAGTTCTGACAGCTAGTCAAAAGTATGCAACTTGCGTTATGTTAACGTCTGTTTTGCATTATGCGTTTTTACTTACGCAATATTTGTACTTTTTCATATGCGTTGATCACTTACCACTGCTGACCGGCCACTACTGACCGCTACCCAAAAATATATGATGAAACGGGTATAGACCTGGGGAACTTAAACCTAATGGAATACAGTACTGGAGGGTTATAGATTATAAACATTCGCCCGGAATCTCTACAATGAAGCTAATACGCGTGTGGATGATCAGGGTTAGGGTAGTGATGGGTGTGTGGGCGGACGGAGGCGGGAGAGAGTGAAGCATCAGGGGTGGACGAATAAAGGGCTAGAAAGCTGGTGGCAAGGAACCATTGGAGGGGGAAGATGAGGGGGAGCGGTGCGGAGGGGTGGGGGTCGTTTTACAGATTCAAGAGACCATTATCCGCAGAAACCCGCTTTTGAAGAAATCTGTTAAAAAATCAAAAAAATAGAAATATAAAAGCTTATCGGCGTTCTTTGAAACAAAAAAGACAAGACAAAATGCATTTCCCTTGTGAAGAAAACTGCTAATTAAAAAAAACAACAACAACCAAAAACGCGTACACACACACACATACACACACACACACACACACACACACACACACACACACACACACACACACACACCATATCCCATGAAATACATACGAATACATAAAACATACGCATACATACTTCCACAGTTTCGCCACCGTTTGTGTTTACACATATCTACAGGCGTAGCAAATTAGGTACCCTAGGCCTTGAATATGAAGTCTAGCATGTGTTCTATCAAACGTAATGATAAAAAAACACCCCAAAAACACGACGTTTTGGGACGGGTGCTTTGTTGAAGTCAGGGGGGGATTGAAACAGCGGGGGGGGGGGGGGGGGGACTTTTCAGATTCCTGAAATCCCCTGGGAGACGATTTAGGACACTGACAAGCCCCCCGGGGGACCTACGGAAGGGGGGGGGGGGGGGGGGGATTTTGGACGTTACACTACACTACCTAAAACAAAACTAAACTGACTGACTGTCTAACCAACCAACCAACCAAGTAACCAACTAACTATCTAAAAAACTGAAGAAGAAAAATCCTACAAACTTGCACGAAGCGAACTGTCGTCTGCATTCTCAACGCTCGTCGAAAACTGTTGTGGATAGGCCAACATTGCAGCGAATGAAAGGTTCGTTTCTTAATGTTGTTTTTAACCGACAAGTCAAAAACAAAAAAAGATCTTTGCGTGGTTTTTTTTGTTTTTTTTAGGAAAAAGTTTGTGACTTGATGCGTGTCTTCGAATAGCAGGGGAAAAAAGAATTGACCAGTTCTCCCGGCCGAAGTTCAAAACAAAGTTTATTTTCCACATTTCAAGAGAAAATAGTTAATTAGTTATCTCATCGAATATTTGTGTGAAATGTTTGTTGCACCTTGAGAGTTAACCGGGAAAGGTGGTGATTGATAATTTTACCTCCGCGCGAATGCTTTATTTCATTTTAAAAAGAAATGTCCCAGCTTTTCTTACTGCAGTGATATGTTGCTGTCTCACAGATATTTATGCCCACGGTCAATTCACATTTTGTTATTAATCTTACCCAAGTTCAGGCAAAACGACTTATGACGAGGTCGATTCATTCACGCGGGCTGTGACAAAGGCTAAAAATAACAGGATCATCATTCACTGTGGCACAGACTGAAAGTAACAATCCAGTGGTTCATTCACCGTGGCAAGTAGGTATATCACAGTCAATTCTGTGCAACTGTGACCACCAGAACAGCAGAGGAGGTGACTGCTGTCTCGACTATCTGGGCTGGAGCTGAAAGTGTTTTGCCTAAGTACGGTAATTTACATTCCAACTTTCTCCGCAAAGAAAACTTTAGGACAGTCGGCGATGGATGGTCCACAAAGGCCAACTATCACCCAAGGGTGCAGCACTAAGAACCAGTGAAATCCTGCCTCCAAGGTTTGAAAGTCATAGTCCATCACAAAGATTAAGCCGTAAATTCCCATTGCAGCGGAAACCATTGATCATACAGTTCCCACTTTGCCATTGGCCCATCTGTAAGCTTGTGCCAGTCTCTGCTATGAGCCGAGTGTTAAGGACTAGGCTGAAAGGCACTGTATGGGTTGAAAGTTAGGATCGAGCTATTCATTCACAGTGACATGGGCTGAGAGAAACGATCAAGCTGATGTAAAGTCCAGTCATGTTATTGTCAACACTACTGACAGAACCCTCCCCACAGGAGGCTGCAGTCACTGAGTGCTGACTGTGATGTCACTAAGTGCTGACTGTTGTGTCTCTAAGTGCTGGCTATACTGACTGTGGTGTCAACTGTTCTGTCTCTTAAGTGCTGGCTGTACTGACTGCATATGTGTGCTGACTGTGGCGTTGACTGCGATGCCATCAAGTGCTGACTCTGGTGTCACTAAGAGCAGATTGTGCTGTCATTAGGTGCCGACTGTGGTGGTGACTAGTGTCACTAGACCTGACAGTGCCGTTAACTGCGGCACCATTGAGTGCTGACTGCGATGTCACTAAGTGCTGACTGTGATGTCACTAATTGCTGATAGTGATGTTACTAACTGCTGACTGCTTTCACTAAGCGTTGTTTGACTCTGTTCTCAAAAAGTACTGACTGTGGCGTCACTGTGTGCTGACTGTGATGTAAAAAAAAGGTAAGTGCTGATTGACTGTGGTGTCATTTAGTGCTGACTGGTGTCACTTTCAAGTTAAAAATTCAAATTCAAAAACACTTTATCTATCCACACGTAAATCAGCGTGTGCAATCACAGGCTCGTCGTAGACACCAACATAAAAATGAACATATGTACCATACAATACACTAAAACAAGTCATATAAACTCTCAGTAACTGACTAAAACACCCCCACACCCGCACACCCCCACACATGCGCACACATTAAGACAGTAAAGTATTGCACAGCAATGTATACCGATAGAAAACATCCAGCAAATAAAATATAAATATTTAACTCTCACCCTCACCCCCCCACACATACGTGTAAAGACAAGGTAGTGTACAATAATGTTTTTAAAAAAATCCAACAAATAGATCGTATATAAATGTAAAATGCACACACACACACACACACACACACACACACACACACACATGCACACGTTAAGACAATAACATATTGCGCAACAATGTAAACAAATAAATAAAACATCCAGCATATTAGAACATCCATCAAATAAATCGTGCTTATAAGTAAAATGCGCACACGCACACACACACACACACACACACACACACACACACACACACACACACACACATGAACGCTTGTGCGCCCGCACCGTCTCACAACATATATCACGCCAATAAAATCAGTAAACTAACATTCAGATCCATAAAATCTACTAAATCACAAGCACGTACACACAAAGTGACGCTTGTCTGTGCGCAGCCACACAGTCCCACACAAAATGTCTGCGCCTATGCACTCGCCTACCGTAGAGTTCAGTGACTGTGGTGTCACGTAGTGCTGAATGTGGTGTCGTGTCACTAAGTGCGGACTGTGATGTCACTAAGAGCTGACTGTGATGTCACTTAGTGCTGACTGTGTGGTATCACTAACAGCTGACTGTGATGTCACTAAGTGCTGACTGTGGTGTCACTAAGAGCTGACTGTTGTGTCACATAGTGCTGACTGTGGTATCACTAACAGCTGACTGTGATGTCACTAAGTGCTGACTGTGGTGTCACTAACAGCTGACTGTGGTGTCACTAACAGCTGACTGTGATGTCACGAAGTGCTGACTGTGGTATCACTAACAGCTGACTGTGGTGTCACTAAGTGCTGTCTGTGTCACTAAAACTGAGCTACAAGTGTCACTAAGACTAAGAGCTGACTGTTGTGCCACTAAGACTAACAGCTGACTGTGATGTCACTTGGTGCAGACTGTGGTGTCACTTAGAGCTGACTGTGATGTCACTAACAGCTGACTGTAGTGTCACTGTCAGTGACTGTGGTGTCACTTTGTGCTACTGTGGTGTCACTTAGTGTTGACTGGTGTCAGTAATAGCTGACTGTGGTGTCATTATTTGCTAACTGTAATGTCACTTATTGCTGACTGTGATGTCACTAAGAGCTGACTGTGTTGTCACTAAGAGCTGACTGTGATGTCAGTGCTGACTGTGTTGTCACTGAGAGCTGACTGTGGTGTCACTAAGTGATAACACGTGCTGTCGCTAAGTGCTGTCAATGCTGTCATTAAGTGCTAACTGTGGTGTCACAAAGTACCGGCTCTTGCTGTCAGTAAAGTGCTGTCTGTACTGTCGTAAAGTGTTGACTTTGCTGTCACTAAATGCGCACTGTGCTGTCACTAAAGTGCTCACTGTGCTGTCACTACAGTGCAGACTGTTGCTTTCACTAAACTAGTGTTGACTGTGCTGTTTCAGTTCGGACAGATACACTGTGTGGTCAAAGATCTGGTGCTGAGCAAGTTCGGCCTGGAAAAGTGGGAAGAAATTCTGTCAGTATCTACACACTGCAACACCACTTTCTGCTCTCTCTGCCTTTGTCTGTCTGCGTGTCTGTCTGTCTGAGTCTCTCTCTGTCTCTCTGTCTCTCTCTCTCTGTAGAGGGTGTATATATGTTACAACCAAATTATGAAATCGATATGTAACATATACATTAATTTCAAGGAAGGTGGATGAGTAGGGGTGGTTCGGGATAGTTACGGCTTGGTGCTAGGATTGGCTTGGTGACCTTGTGCGAGCGCCTCTGTGTGTGTGTGTGTGTGTGTGTGTGTGTGTGTGTGTGTGTGTGTGTGTGCGAGTTAAAACCCATAAGGGGTTGCCCATGTCCCCTCCCCTCCACCCTAACAAACAAAACAAAACAAACTAGCGAACGCACCAATACAAACACAGAAAAGTTTAGCTCAGTTCTTTACTGCAATCGTACCAGTTCAAAAGACAAAACTGAGCATACAAAAAATTACCCCCTGAACCGTATTGTAATAACTCCATCGAAATTCTAGAACAGCCTATCATAAAGTCATAATAAGCTTAAAGAAAGACAAACCGCAGCATCAGTTCTGCTTGGTCATTCCGTCAGCTCACTTGACACAAACATCCAACAGATGTTGATCAGACTGATGATAGCGATATGTAGATATTGATCAGCCTGTTGATATGGATAGTGTAGATAGTGATGACTGTACAGGTCTGTCAGCGGAATGGACGAAGACACTCACTTCCATGTGTTCACGGTCTATGATGACGTCACCACCATGCGCCTGATGGACGGCACAGCCCGTGTGCTGGGTCAGTCTTCTCTCTCCGTCCTCTCCTCTCCCTGTCCTCTCCTCTTAATGCCCTCTCCTTGTCCCCTCCTGTCATCTCCTTTTCCTATCCTCTCTGTTTTTCCTTTCCTCACTTTGTCCCCTCACCTCTCCATCCTCTGCCCCCTCCTCTCCCTTTCCCTCCTCTTAATGTCTTTTCTCTGTTCTTCCTTTCTCTGTCCTTTCCTCACTCTGTCCTCTCTCCGTCCTCTCCTCTCCTCTCTCTCAGCCCTCTGCTCTCTCTGTTCATCCTCTCTCTCTCTCTCTGTCCTCTTCTCTGTTCTTCATCTCTGTCCTCTCCTCTGTCTAGCCCCCCTCCCTCTGCTCTCTCTGCCACCTCTCTCTGTCCTCTGCATGCACTGTTCTTCCTCTCTATCTGTCCTCTCTGTCGTTCCTTTCTCTCTTCTTTGCCCTTTTCTGTCCTGTGCTCTCACTGTTCTTCCTGTCTCTGCCCTTTCTGTCTGTGTCATGTCCTCTGTCCTTCCTATCTCTGTTCTTCCCCTCTCCCTGCCCTTCCTTTCCTGTCCTCTCCTCTCTTTGCCCTCTCTCTCCCTCTGCTCTCTGCCCTTTCTGTCTCTGTCATGTCCTCTCTCTGTCCTTCCTGTCTCTGTTCTTCCCCTCCCTGTCCTCTCCCTGTCCTTTCTTTTCCGTCCTCTCCTCTCTCTGCCCTCTCCCTCTGCTCTCTGTCCTTTCTCTCTCTGTCCTCTCTGTGTTCTTCATATCCCTGTTCTTTCTCTCTCTGTCCTCTCCCTGCCATTCCTTTCTCTGTCCTCTCTCTATCTCTCTCTCTATGCCCTCTGCTGTCTCTGCCTTCTGCTCTATTCTCTTCTCCCTCTGTTCTCTCTGTCCTCTCTCTGTCCTTCCTATATCTGTTCTTCCTCGCTCTGTTCACTGTCTAGTCTCTCTGTGTCCTTTCATTGCCCTCTCCCTCTCTGTCCTCTCTTCCCTCAGTCATTCCTCTCTCTGTCCACTTTCTGTCCTGTGTCCTTTCCTCTCTGTCAGTCCACTCCATGTCCACTTCTCTCTCTGTCCTCTCTCTGTCCTCTTCTCTCTGTGATCTCTCAGTCCTCTCTCTGTCCTATTCTATCTCTGTCTTCTCTTCTCCCTGTCTTCTATCTCTGTCCTTTCATCTCTGTGTCATCCCCTCTCTCTTTTCTTCGCTCTGTCCTCTCCTCTCTGTCCTATCTTCTCCCTGTCTTCTGTATGGTGGCAGAATGGTTAAGACGCTCAGCTGCCAATTTAGAGATTATGTGAGGGTGTGGGTTCGAATCCCTCCCACGCCCTTTCTCCCAAGTTTGACTGGAAAATCACACTGAGCGTGTAGTCATTCGGATAAGACGATAAACCAAAGTCCCGTGTGCAGCACGCGCTTGACGCACTGAAAAAGAACTCATGGGAACAAAAATGTTGTCTTCTGGCAAAAAAATCGGTAGCAGAAATCCACTTTGATAGGTACACAAATATATAAGCATGCACTGTAGGCCTGACCAAGCGTGTTGGGTTATGCTGCTGGTCAGGCATCTACCAAGCAGATGCGGTGTGACGCACATGGATTTGTCCGAACGCAGTGACGCCTCCTTGAGAGACTGAAACTGAAACGTCTGTCTGTCCTATCTTCTCTCTGTCATCTCCTCTCTCTGTCCTCTCCTCTCTGTCCCCACTCCTAACTTTTTCAACACGACACAGTTGGACTGCAGCACTGGAAGATCTTACAGTCAGGACAAAGAGAAGTACAATAGAAATGATTAGAACCTTGAATAGAATAGACTGCAATTCAGCTGATGTATTTTTTAAGCTGTTTGATACGCAGGTTGTTCCAGTTTTGTTGTACGGAGCAGAAATTCCCGGATTTGACAGATATAACAAGTAGAAAGGATTCAGCTCTATGCTTGTAAACGTCTGCTGCATTTCACAGATAAGACTCCTAACGATATGGTATACGGTGAACTGGGCAGGTATCCATTATGGATTAATTCAGTCATTTAATGTATAAGATATTGGTTTCGATTACTGAAGCAGCCTGAACAATTATTTTCAAATGGAGCTTATAAAATGTTGTTAAAAATGCATGAAAATGGTACTGTCACTTGGGCGACCAAAGTTCAAAATGTTTTGTGTGAAAATGGATTTGAGCAAGTGTGGTTGTTTGGATGTGGGCATGAGAGACTATTTTTCAAAGAACTTAAAGAAAGACTGTACAACTCATTTTGCTATCGTTGGCATGACCACTTAGAAAATAGTGTAAGATACTCGGTATATACACAATACAAGACTTGTTTTGGAAGAGAGAAATACGTGGATATTTTATGGATGAACACATATCGTAACACCCTTGCTCAGTTTAGGATGGGAGTATCACAAATTAATGTTCACAAATACCATTATTCAAGGAATCAAGAAAACTGGAATGGTCCATTTTGTAGTAACTCACTTGAAACCGAAATTCACTTCAAGTTTGAGTGCCCTAAGTATGAAGACTTAAGATCTAAGTATTTACAGAATATTGTCAGTTACGAAATTCATAATGTGGAATTTGTGAGAGTTCCAGAAGAGAGTATTTTTGTTTTTGCGAAGTTTCTTTTCTATGCCTTTAAGCTTAGATCCCAGATCTTGAATGCAGTCCAAAATATACAATTGTAATTTTTTCCCCTCGTGTAAATAATAATGTATCTGTCGACTGTGAACCCCCATTAAAAGGAGCTGTGGCCTATTCAATAAACTAGTGTCAGTGTCAGTGTCTCTGTCCCCACTCTTTCCTCTCCTCTTAGTCCCCTCTCTGTCCTCTCTTCTCTCTGTCCTCACTTATCTATGTCTTCCCCTCTCTCTGCCATTTCCTCTCTGTTCTCGGTATGTCCTCTCTTTTCTGTGTTCTCTCTGTGTCCTCTCCCCTCTCTGTCCTCTCTTCTCTTCTCGCCCCCCCCCCCCCGCACCCGCCCCCTCTCCTCTTACTGCCTACGTTTACAGAAAACAAGTGAATTAAAGACTGAATAGGGGTGTGTCGTGGATCAGTCCTCTCTCTCTCTCTCTCTCTCTCTCTCTCTCTCTCTCTCTCACTTCCTCCCCCCCCCCCTCTGTCCTCTCAATGCCTCTTTATACAGAAACCAAGTGAATTAAAAACTGAATTGTGACGTATCTATCATTCCCTGCGAATACAGAAACCAAGCGAATTAAAGTGTGTGTGTGTGTGCTTGTGCGTGTATATGCGTGTGTTCTTATGTGTGTATGTGCTTGTGTGTGTGGGGGGGTGTGGGGGTGTGTTTGTATGTGTGTGTGTGTGTGTGTGCAGGGCTCCCCAAGGAGACGATGCTGTTTGAGTTTGGCAAGAACTTCCTAGCGTACTGCATGAAGCATGGCTATGACAAGATGCTGCTGACTCTGGGGCAGGACCTGTTCACCTTCGTTCAGAACCTGGACTCTCTGCACTCCATGCTGTCCCTGTCCTACAAGGGCATCGTGTCTCCCTCCTTCAGGTACACCCCCATCTCCCCACTCCCTCGCTTGCTACTTGCAAGTCTCAACATGTAAACAATCTATTTTTCTAATACAACGCATTAGTTAACGCAGTGCCAGACAAATGGAAACAACGGATACACAGAGACAGGTTAAAATCTACAAACGATAATAGCGAAACAGTGACTGAGCTAGGTAATGTATTCTTAAAAGGATGCAAACACATTGTTTTGTTCATTGTTGCTTATTGTCCAGCCGACCGCACAGGGCCATATCAGTACTGTCAAATATACACATGCTCAAACACAACAACATAAAACATGCAAACACATAGCTTCACAATTATCATTAATCAAATTATACGAAATTCTAAACAATTTCATACATATTCCACACTTTATGCATGCACCGCATACGCACGTACCATTCTCTCAAACACTCTCAATAATCACTCCGCTAAATCAATTTAAGTGCTCAAGAAACTTACGGTGGTTCGAATCCCACGTTATTGAGGGAACAAAAAATCTGCTCGCTAAGCTCACTTTGAGTGACAGCTAGCGGCTTCTAAAGGCCTGCTGACACCTGTCACTCTAACGACTGTCAACATCACAGCTATCTCCATCCTCTCAAAAACTTCATAACAAAGGCTTGGCCAAGAGGGATTTCTGCCACAAGAATCGCACGAATATTATTTTAAATTTATGAATTCACAGTACACACGCCATTCATGTACTTCAAAAGAACATAACAAAATGATAAATAGATAAGAAACGCCAACAGTTACTCTGATAGCACAATCAAATCCCACAAGAGTACTGATAAATATTTAAATGTTCAGTCCTGTTCAGGCTCATTTGGAGCACCACAGTTGTTCAAGCCACACCGGGCCAAATAATTTCAGACTCAGTTCGCAGAGTCAGGTTCCTTGTCCATCCCTAGTCTAAAGGAAGTGTTTCCACAAGAAAGGGGTTACATATTGCTTCACATTATATTGACGTCTTCCAAATGAATATCACCGTCCACCTTAGGTCGTAGACCTTGCACCCTCTGTAGTGGAGTGAAGGTCGTCCTCTGCAACGTGGCCAATTGGCGTACCACAGCTAGTTGGAATGCAAGACCTGATCAGAGGAGAAAAGGTAAGGAGTAGGGGAGGAGAAGAAGAAGCTGACCGAATCAGCTGGCAAAACTCGACCCTGACAGGTGGAGACGTAGGACTTTCGACAACGGTTGATGTCATCACACTGTGCACTAAGATAACGAACAGATACGACTACTTTTCCTTTGTTTTCGTGAAAATTACTCAACGAACACACACATATTCTCGTGCAGCTCACAGTGTCGTCAGTGCGTTGACATGGGAAAGAAGCAAAAGCCACACACCTAAATCATAACTTTATGAAACATCGTTTCTTGACAGTATGAATGAATGTATGTATGTTAGAGTATGTATGTATATAACTGTGTGTGTGTATGTATGTGTGTGCGTGCGTGCGTGTATATGTTTGTGTGTGTGTGTGTGTGTGTGTGTGTCAGATGCCAGGAACAGGAAGACGGTACAATAATCATCCACTACTACAGTTGGCGTGATGGACTATTTCCCATTGTACAAGGTGTGTGGCCGGGGATGACGTGAGAGAGAGAGAGAGAGAGAGAGAGAGAGAGAGTCTGTGTGTGTGTGTGTGATTGTGGTGTGACGGGTAGGTGTGTTTGTGTTGTAGTGTGTGTGTGTGTGTGTGTGTGTGTGTTCTCTGTACCATCGTGCGCCAGTTGGAGTGTGTGCTGTGAGACACAAACACATTTACGTTCACACACTCACTCTCTCTGTGCGCGCGCGTGTATGTCTGTGTGTTTGGGGGGTGGGGGGGGGGGGGGGACAGACAAGTGAAGAAAGTGGACGGACATGTCAGATACTCATTACTGAATGTCCACAGTGACTTCGTAGTTTTTGACCCGAATCGTGACGTGCCAGCCCAACCTATTGTGTACCACGTGACATCTGATTACGTCACTTGCTGTCCGACACACTGATGCCAGTGTCGGTCAGAGTGAACATGAGTTACGTGTTGACCTAATGGCGTCAATATTACTGGATAACGGTCAGGTCGAGACTATGACATGTGTGTGAGAGATTGAGAATAAATGTGAAGTGAGAGAGATGATAAGAAAAACAAAACAAAAAACAACCGTCCATGTCATGTAAACTGTTTTTCCTCATCTAAAAAAAAAAAAAAAAATACTGTTAATTTTTTTGTTCCAAATAAGTCTGTACAGCCTCGGAATCTGTGCTTTGTTTATTGTTTTTTGTGATTCTTTAAGAAAAGTATTTGTTGCTGTCTTGTGGTGTAGTAAACAAAGAAAATGTTGATATGTGTCGCATGGTGGGAGAAAAAAAAAGAAGAAAAAATTCCTGGACAAAAGATCACACCAGTGAGAGTGAAAACAAGTCACCACATACGGACTTCAGACTACTAGACAGCAGACTACACTAGTGTTACACTAGTGGTAGTGAACGTGAGTTGTAACTTGTCACATGTTTGATGTAAAACTTTGAAATCAGTATACATGAGAAAGGTTGTGTGTGTGACAGGTGTGTTGCAGGCAGTGGGTAAGAACCTGTTCAACCAGGTGGCCGAAGTCAGCTTCCTAAAGAGTACCAAGAAGGAAGTGGATCATGGCAAGGTGCTGTACCAAACCAATTTGAAGGTCAGTAGTCCCCCCCCCCCCGCCCCCCACCCCGACCCCCGCACCGCTCACTGACTATTTTTATTCCCACCCTTTTTGTGTCTGTCTTTCTGCGTGTCTGGGTGATCAGGTGGAGTCACACTGTCACAGCCAGGCATCACTACACACTGCAGCACCACAGAAGCATCGGGTCCCGTCCCTCCTTCAGTCCTCTGCTGTCTGTCTTCTGTCTGTCCTCAGTTGTGTGTCCTCTGTCTGTCCTCTGTATCTATCTACTGTCTGTCATCTACTGTGTGTGTCCTCTGCTGTGTGTTCTCTGTCTGTCCTCTGTATCTGTTTTCTGTCTCTCCTCTGTTGTGTGTCCTCTGTTTGTCCTCTGTATCTGTCTTCTGTCTGTCCTCTGCTGTGTGTCCTCCACTGTCTGTCCTCTGCTGTGTGTCCTCTGTTTGTCCTCTGTATCTGTCTACTGTCTGTGCTCTGCTGTGTGTCCTCTACTCTCTGTCCTCTGCTGTGTGTCCTCTGCCTGTCTGTGTCTGTCCTCTACTGTCTGTCCTCCTCTGTGTCTGTCTACTGTCTGTGCTCTGCTGTGTGTCCTTTACTGTCTGTCCTCTGCTGTCTGTCCTCTGTATCTGTCTACTGTCTGTGCTCTGCTGTGAGCCCTCTACTGTCTGTCCTCTGTCTGTCCTCTGTATCTGTCTACTGTCTGTCCTCTGTATCTGTCTACTGTCTGTCCTCTGCTGTGTGTCCTCTGCTGTATGTCCTCTGTCATCTACTGTCTGTCCTCTGCTGTGTGTCCTCTGTGTGTCCTCTGTATCTGTCTACTGTCTGTGTGGCCTCTGTGTCTGTCCTCTGTGTCTGTCCTCTACTGTCTGTCCTCTGTCCTCTACTGTCTGTCCTGTCCTCTGTCCTCTACTGTCTGTCCTCTGGGCCTGTCCTCTACTGTCTGTCCTCTGTGTCTGTCCTCTACTGTCTGTCCTCTGTCCTCTACTGTCTGTCCTGTCCTCTACTGTCTGTCCTGTCCTCTGTCCTCTACTGTCTGTCCTGTCCTCTGTCCTCTACTGTCTGTCCTCTACTGTCTGTCCTGTCCTCTGTCTTCTACTGTCTGTCCTCTACTGTCTGTCCTGTCCTCTGCCTCTACTGTCTGTCCTGTCCTCTGTCCTCTACTGTCTGTCCTCTATCCACTGTCTGTCTGTCCTCTATCACTGTCTGTCCTCTACTGTCTGTCCTGTCCTCTACTGCCTGTCCTCTATCCTCTACTGTCCGTCCTGTCCTCTATCCTCTACTCTCTGTCCTGTCCTCTACTGTCTGTCCTCTATCCTCTACTGTCTGTCCTGTCCTCTGTCCTCTACTGTCTGTCCTGTCCTCTGTCCTCTACTGTCTGTCCTCTGTCCTCTACTGTCTGTCCTCTGTCCTCTACTGTCTGTCCTGTCCTCTGTCCTCTACTGTCTGTCCTGTCCTGTGTCCTCTACTGTCTGTCCTCTGTCCTCTACTGTCTGTACCTCTGTCCTCTACTGTCTGTCCTCTGTCCTCTACTGTCTGTCCTGTCCTCTGTCCTCTACTGTCTGTCCTCTATCCTCTACTGTCTGTCCTGTCCTCTGTCCTCTACTGTCTGTCCTCTACTGTCTGTCCTGTCTGTCCTCTACTGTCTGTCCTGTCCTCTACTGTCTGTCCTCTATCCTCTACTGTCTGTCCTGTCCTCTACTGTCTGTCCTCTATCCTCTACTGTCTGTCCTGTCCTCTACTGTCTGTTCTGTCCTCTACTGTCTGTCCTCTATCCTCTACTGTCTGTCCTGTCCTGTCCTCTGTCCTCTACTGTCTGTCCTCTATCCTCTACTGTTTGTCCTGTCCTCTATCCTCTACTGTCTGTCCTGTCCTCTGTCCTCTACTGTCTGTCCTCTGTTCTCTACTGTCTGTCCTCTGTGCCTGTCCTCCTCTACTGTCTGTCTTTTGTCCTCTACTGTCTGTCCTCTGTGTCTGTCCTCTACTGTCTGTCCTCTGTCCTCTACTGTCTGTCCTGTCCTCTGTCTTCTACTGTCTGTCCTCTGTCCTCTACTGTCTGTCCTGTCCTCTGCCTCTCCTGTCTGTCCTGTCCTCTGTCCTCTACTGTCTGTCCTCTATCCACTGTCTGTCTGTCCTCTATCCACTGTCTGTCCTGTCCTCTACTGCCTGTCCTCTATCCTCTACTGTCCGTCCTGTCCTGTCCTCTGTCCTCTACTGTCTGTCCTCTATCCTCTACTGTTTGTCCTGTCCTCTATCCTCTACTGTCTGTCCTGTCCTCTGTCCTCTACTGTCTGTCCTCTGTTCTCTACTGTCTGTCCTCTGTGCCTGTCCTCCTCTACTGTCTGTCCTCTGTCCTCTACTGTCAGTCCTCTGTGTCTGTCCTCTAATGTCTGTCCTCTACTGTCTGTCCTCTGTCCTCTACTGTCTGTCCTGTCCTCTGTCCTCTACTGTCTGTCCTCTACTGTCTGTCCTCTACTGTCTGTCCTGTCCTCTGTCTTCTACTGTCTGTCCTCTGTCCTCTCCTGTCTGTCCTGTCCTCTGCCTCTCCTGTCTGTCCTGTCCTCTGTCCTCTACTGTCTGTCCTGTCCTCTGCCTCTACGGTCTGTCCTGTCCTCTGTCCTCTACTGTCTGTCCTGTCCTCTGTCCTCTACTGTCTGTCCTGTCCTCTACTGCCTGTCCTCTATCCTCTACTGTCCGTCCTGTCCTCTATCCTCTACTCTCTGTCCTGTCCTCTACTGTCTGTCCTCTATCCTCTACTCTCTGTCCTGTCCTCTGTCCTCTACTGTCTGTCCTGTCCTCTGCCTCTACTGTCTGTCCTGTCCTCTGTCCTCTACTGTCTGTCCTCTGTCCTCTACTTTCTGTCCTCTATCCTCTACTGTCTGTCCTGTCCTCTGTCCTCTACTGTCTGTCCTCTGTCCTCTACTGTCTGTACCTCTTTCCTCTACTGTCTGTCCTCTCTGTCCTGTCCTCTGTCCTCTACTGTCTGTCCTGTCCTCTGTCCTCTACTGTCTGTCCTCTATCCTCTACTGTCTGTCCTGTCCTCGATCCTCTACTGTCTGTCCTGTCCTCTGTCCTCTACTGTCTGTCCTCTATCCTCTACTGTCTGTCCTGTCCTCTGTCCTCTACTGTCTGTCCTCTACTGTCTGTCCTCTATCCTCTACTGTCTGTCCTGTCCTCTGTCCTCTACTGTCTGTCCTCTATCCTCTACTGTCTGTCCTGTCCTCTACTGTCTGTTCTGTCCTCTACTGTCTGTCCTCTATCCTCTACTGTCTGTCCTGTCCTCTGTCCTCTACTGTTTGTCCTGTCCTCTATCTTCTACTGTCTGTCCTGTCCTCTGTCCTCTACTGTCTGTCCTCTATCCTCTACTGTCTGTCCTGCCCGCTGTCCTCTACTGTCTGTCCTCTACTGTCTGTCCTGTCCTCTGTCCTCTACTGTCTGTCCTCTGTGCCTGTCCTTCTCTACTGTCTGTCCTCTGTGCCTGTCCTCCTCTACTGTCCTCTGTGCCTGTCCTTCTCTACTGTCTGTCCTCTGTGCCTGTCCTCCTCTACTGTCTGTCCTCTGTGTCTGTCTTCTACTGTCTGTCCTCTGTCCTCTACTGTCTGTCCTCTGTTCTCTACTGTCTGTCCTCTGTCCTCTACTGTCTGTCCTCTGTCCTCTACTGTCTGTCCTCTGTCCTCTACTGTCTGTCCTCTGTTCTCTACTGTCTGTCCTCTGTCCTCTACTGTCTGTCCTCTGTGTCTGTCCTCTACTGTCTGTCCTCTGTCCTCTACTGTCTGTCCTCTGTGCCTGTCCTCTACTGTCCTCTGTGTCTGTCCTCTACTGTCTGTCCTCTGTCCTCTACTGTCTGTCCTCTGTGTCTGTCCTCTGCTGTCTGTTCTATACTGTCTGTCCTGTTTATATGTCTTCTACTATATGCCCTCTGCTGTCTGTACTCTGTCTGTTACGTATGTCTGTCCTTTTTGTCCTTTTTGTATGATAGTCGTCATCGACTATGACCATCAGAGCAGCAGAGGAGGTAACTGCTGCCCCGACTATCTTGGCTATAATTTAATTATAGTATTTGTATTTGTATTTCTTTTTATCACAGCAGATTTCTCTGTGTGAAATTCGGGCTGCTCTCCGCAGGGAGAGCGCGTCGCTACACTAAAGCGCCACCCATTTTTTGTATTTTTTCCTGCGTGCAGTTTTATTTGTTTTTCCTATTGATTTGGAATTTTCTGCAGAATTTTGCCAGGAGAGTGTCTTGCCCAAGCTACATCCCCACTCTCTTGGCCAAGAGGGTTTTAGGACAGTCGGCGTTGGGATGGTTCCCAAAGGCCACCTAACCCACAAGGCTGTAGCACTAAGGGCCAGTGCAATTTTGCTTCCTAGTTTGACAGTCGTAGTACTTTACAAAAGACAAGGCTGTAAGTAATTTGCCATTACATTAGAGAAACCATTCATAATACAGCTCTCACTTTGCTGTTGGCCTAACTGTAAACTTATGTTAGTCTGTAATATGAATAATGTATGTCCCATGTGTCTGACCCCCGTGTCTTCTTTGTCCCATGTTTTCTGTCCTCTACTGTCTGTCCCCTGTTGTCTGTCCTCTGTTGTCTGTCTTCTACTGTGTGTCCTGTGCCGTGTGTTGTCAGCTGCCCGTCATCTGCAGTCTGTCACCTGTGTCTGTCCTCTTCAAATTGCACAGCGCGGCTCATTACCGTGAAAACTGAAGCGCGATCAAGTCACACAACTTCTGAAGGAGCCACATCATAACACAGTGACAGTCCTTGTCCATCGCAACTTTGATGGGACACTTCCGCCTTACCTGTCTCAAGCACTTCTCACAAACAAGCCTTTTGGATGGCTCCGGTCCTCAGGGAAAACATTTTGAAAGTGCCCAAAATGAACTGAAGGTCTTTCTGCCACCGCATTTGTGTGTGTGTGTGTGTGTGTGTGTGTGTGTGCTCCCATTGTCTGGAATTCGCTGCCTGTTGGTCTTCGGCACCAGTCAACACCATGTGTTCAAACCCCAGCTAAAATCTCATCTGTTAGGTGTTTTTGTGATTTTGTTTTTCTCCGCTGTTAATTTTAGCAGTTTTCTTTCACAAGTGCGTGCGTGTGTGTGTGTGTGTGTGTGTGTGTGTGTGTGTGTGCGCGCGCGCGCGCGCGCGCGATGGTTGAGTGTGGTTTGTCGGGCGTGGCTGCGCGTGAATGGGCGATTGCCAGCCCATTTAATCTATTAAAAAAATCATTATTATTATCATCATCATTATCATATCAGTGTTATGATTATGATTCTTTTTCTTATTATCATTATAATTATTATCATAATTATAATTATCATGTCGTTCAGGTACAGCTAGAGTCACGGACTCAGGGTCCACTTCAGGTGGTCGGCCGTCCGGGGCAGAGTGCGGATAAACTGGCGCGGCGGAAGATGACTGTTGAGCTCACCAGCAACAAGAGCGGCACGCCCACCATCATGAGGTCAGTCACGCTTCAACATTACACTGCTTCAACCACCCCCACCCCTTTTGCATGACCCCCCACCCCCTTCTCTGCTCTGTCGTAGGTAGTCAATCCAGCTTGCATCAAATATTCCGACAATGCAGTCCATCTCATGTGTGAGGGCTCGTTGGATGATGCAGGATATGCTGTAATACAGTAAGTAATTAATCCAAGCCCTGGTGTCTTCATGTTCCATAAAGAAGTGGAAGAATAGTCAAGGGGTTATTGCATACATTATATGTGATATATTGATATATTGTTATGAATTATTGCAGTTCCTTTGAGTGTGTGCATGTCTTGGTGTCTGTGTGTGTTTGTGTGAACACAGAGTAGGAGACATGTGTTAGACCTGTCCCTACTACATCCTGATGGAGTGTATGTGTGTGTGTGATGGTGTGTGTGTGTGTGTGTGTGTGTGTGTGTGTGTGTGTGTGTGTGTGTGTGTGTGTGATGGTATTTGTGTGTGTGTGTGTGTGTGTGTGTGTGTGAACACAGAGTAGGCGACCTGTGCCAAGCCTCCCCTTACTACATACTGATGGACGATCAACTCCGCATCCAGGAGTGTGGGAACGCCATCCATCGCTTGTGCCCCTCCCCCGTCGCCCCCTTCACTCATTTCTCCGCCATCGCCGCCATCCGCCATCCCATCATGAAGGCCACGGCACACAACATCGTCAGCTTCATCAACAGCATCTTCCTTATTGACATCATCGCCGACCCCCAGCTCCAGCCCATCCCGCTCAAAGGTCATCGCCTCACTCCTCTGTCTGTCTGTCTGCCTCTGTCTCTCACTTCCCTGCTTCTCTCTCCCTCACTATGTCACTCTCCGTCTTTCTCATCCGTATGTCACTCTGCCTCTCTCTCCCTCACTATGTCACTCTCTCACTCTGTCACTCTCTGTCTGTCTGTCTCTCTCCCTATGTCACTCTCCATCTCTCTCACTGTCTGTCACTCTCTTGTCTCTCGCCTCCCTGCCTCTCTCTCCCTCACTATGTCACTCTCCGTCTTTCTCACACCATATGTCACTCTGTCTCTCGCCCTCCTGCCTCTTTCACCCTCACTATGTCACTCTTCGTCTCTCTCACTCTGTGTGTCACTCTCTTGTCTCACACCTCCCTGTCTCTCTCTCCCTCACTATGTCACTCTCCGTCTCTCTCACTCTGTCACTCTCTGTCTGTCTGTCTCTCCCTCACTATGTCACTCTCCATCTCTCTCACTCTGTCACTCTCTTGTCTCACACCTCCCTGCCTCTCTCTCCCTCACTATGTCACTCTCCGTCTCTCTCACTCTGTCACTGTCTGTCTGTCCCTCTCTCTCCCTCACTAGGTCTCCCTCCGTCTCTCTCACTCTGTCACTCTCTGTCTCTGTATCCCTCATTCTGTCTCTCTCATTCTGTATCTGCCCGTCAATACCTGTCTCTATCTTCCTCACTCTGCCACTCTCTGTCTCTCTCACTCTGTCTCTGTCTCTCTCACTCTGTCTCTAACAAGTTTACACTGTTTATACCTTTTGTGCGCTATTTGATTATCTTTTCTAATTACTTGTACTTTTGCGTTGCATGCATTATATCTTCTGTCCTGACAATTATGACCAATACGCGTAATCTTTGGCCATCAAAAGATGGCATGAGAGTTGGGCATCTCAATATAAATCATGTGGTAAATAAATGCAAAACTACCATTTTATTCGCAAAGATACAGCCAGTCCGAAAGAAACAGGTCTGCTTGTATACGTTCATCAAAACATTAATTTTAGGAGACTTGAAGCACTAGAGAATTATCACGTGGAGTCAGTGTGGATTGAAGTTCAGTTGAAAAGATCAAAACCAATTGTATTGGGTTTTATTTATAGAAACCCCACTGAACGTGTAGATTGGACTGATGAATTTACGAATATGATGGATGATCTTTTGATTTCGCAAGTATCTTATGAAATTATCTTAATGGGTGATTTCAACATAGATTTGACGAAATTCAGTAATGCTTGGACTAATATTTATGAATCATTTAATCTAACTCAGCTAACTGACAAACCCACAAGGATTACTTCTACATCTGCAACACTAATTGATCATATCTATGCTTCCTCGACTAACAATATAATAGAATTATGCTCACCAACATTTGGATGCAGTGATCATTTACCAATCTGCTTCACATGGGCAAAACGTGGCATTAAAGTTCCCCCAAACTACCATAAGATTATTAATTATAGAAGTTTCTCATGTTTTGATAAAGATCTCTTTTTGTTTGATTTAATGAATTCCTGTCTGCCATTTGTTTACCAGTTTACTAATCCTGACGAAGCACTTGAAGTCTGGTATCACAATTTTCTAAATGTTTATAACAAGCATGCACCATTTAAAACAAAACGTGTCAAAAATTACCCACAGAAACCATGGATGACTCAAAGCATAGCAATCGAAATCAGAGAGACGAGCTTTTAGAAAAGGGTAATCATGAGGAATTCAAAACACAAAGAAATAAAGTTAATAGTTTAAAACGTTCAGCAAAAATTAAACATTTTCATGAAATGATTTCCTCTAAAGCTGACAGTAGATCGATATGGAGTGCTATCAATCAGCTAACCAATAAAACAAAACTTCACAACACCCAATACCCAAAGATATCTCTGTGGAAAACCTAAATAGTCATTTTTGTAACATATCCATCTCTACAATAAAATCCAACAAAACCAACGTTAATCAGTTACATGTTCTAGAAGATTTCTGTTTGTCCAAAAATATCACATCCACTTTGAACATTCCCCCTATGTGTGTACATGAAGTATATAATGCTCTTGTTCACTTAAAACAGACAAGTACAAGAGGACTTGATGACCTAGACGGTAAAATTTTAAAAATGGCTGCTCCTATTCTCGCTGAAACACTGACTTACGTTTACAATTTATGTATATCAAAATATCAGGTCCCAAAGGCATTTAAAATTGCGAAAGTTGTACCCATATTTAAGAATGGTAATCGTTCAGATCCCTCTAATTATAGGCCAATTTCTATATTATCTATACTATCTAAACCGTTAGAGAATCATTTGAAGAAACATATACTCAACCATTTCAATCAATTTAGTCTGTTTCACCCAAATCAATCAGGATTTAGGCCTAACCACTCCTGTCATACAGCACTAACCAACCTCGTTGATCAGTGGCTTACTAATATTAACAACAACGAAATAACAGGTGTTCTTTTTGTAGATTTTGCAAAGGCATTTGATGTTATTGATCACACTCTTCTTATCAGAAAACTAAAAGCATATGGGTTATCTCATAATACTTTAAAGCTAACGTCTTCGTTTTTGTCCGACAGAAAGCAAATGGTTTCAATTGATAGAGTCAAATCTCAGCTTTACCCATAAGTTACGGTGTTCCCCAAGGTTCTGTTCTTGGACCTATTTTATTTTCAATTTAGATTAACGATTTACCCCTGTTTATTGAACCACCTTGTGAGTTATTTGCAGATGACACAATGATACACACTAAGCATCATAGAATAGAAAGAGTATCATCATCCTTGCAACAAAGTATTAATGATATAGTAACATGGTCTGAACTTAATCATATGTGCTTACACCCGAAAAAGACGAAATACATTGTCATTACTACAAGGCAAAAGCGCCAAAACCTTCTGCCCACTCGTTCTCCATTGTATATCAATGACGTAATGATTGAGGAAGTCAGTCATCACAAAGTACTTGGTCTTATTATTGACAATAACCTGTCATGGTCTCAACATGTTATGATGACTTGTAAAACTTTATCCAAAAAGATTCATCAACTTTCTAGAATCAGGCATTTCTTAAACAAGCATTGCCGTAAATCATTTTTCCATGCTTATATCGAACCTCATGTAAATTATGCGTCAACAATATGGGATTCTGCCAGTGAAAATGTTTTAAAACAACTCATGAGTCTACATAGAAGAGCCTTAAAGCTGATATATCTGAAATCTTCGTCATTAACTGTCTCTGATTACAAAGATTTAGGTATTCTGCCATTGAAATGGAAACTCATTCATAATAAGGCGCTTTTCATGTTTAAGATCATGTCTGGTTTTGCTCCTCCATATCTAAAACAGCGATTCCTAACAAGTACTATACGTAACAACAAGAAGATCATGGTACCACTGCCAAGAATTGATTTATTCAAATCGAGTCTCACTTACTCTGGCGGTTGCCTCTGGAACAACATCTTAACTAGTTTTAATGTTCATACAAGTTTCACTGTATTCAAGAAAAGGTATCATGAATACCTGATGGAAAATTTTGCAAATTCTGTTTAGTATACCATATTATGTTATGTCATATGATATTACTGTATTTCACCACATGTCTCACTCTATCTCTTTATCTCATCCTCTCTATAAATACTATCTCCTCTCTCTTCTGTTGCTTTTTTCCTCTCTCTCTCTCTCTCTCTCTCTCTCTCTCTCTCTCTCTCTCTCTCTCTCTCTCTCGCTCCGCATTTTTATAAATTACGTGTTATTTCTTATAAATATGATGCTTATTATAATGTTGTTTCTTTTCTCGTTTTTCTATGAATTTGTTAACATTTACTCATTTCTTGGGGTTTTCTTCATACCTTTTCTTTAGACATTTTTCCCTTTCGAGGGCTGAAGAAAGCAATTGTTTGCTTACTCTAATGCTATCGGAAATAAGATCCATTCATTCATTCATTTATCATTCATTTATTCCTTCCTTCCTTCCTTCATTCATTCATCCTCTCTCTCTCTCACTCACTCTATCTCTCTCATTACCATATTCATATACATTATGGTCATGAATGTAGGTATCATGATTATGTACTTGAAAATGCTACTGTGCAATTGAGTGTATTTGAATTTCATGTATGTCTTTCTATAACCTTTTTTTTTTTATCTTGTAAACATTTTGATTTCATTTCTTTTGCCCTGAGGGCTGGATGCAAAAAAGCATATACATGCTTATTCCACTTCCCTCATTAAAAAGATTCGTTCGTTCGTTCTGTCGGTCACACTCTTCTGTCTCTCTTGTCCCACATTCTGTTTCTCTTTGTCTCTCTGTCATTTTCTGTCTCTCTCTCACTCTGTCTCTCTTTGCCTGTCTCTCCCTCGCCTCTCGCTCTCTCTCTCCCCTCTTTTTCCCTTCTCCCTATATACCCCCGCCTATCTCTCCTCTCTCTGTGGCATTGTCTGTGTCATGCTACAGATGTATGACATGACCACGTGATGCTGGAAGATGATGTGGTAGAATGTGGGCTGCCTCACTGCTGCCACGTGCTGTTTGTGGTTCTGTCTGTCCGTGTATTCATAAACATGTATGTACATACGTACGTACGTACGTAGGTATGTGTATGTATGTATGTGTGTGATATGATGTGGTGTAAGGTGATGTGGAAGGATTTGGACAGGACAGATAATGTGGCTGCATCACTGCTGTCACCTGCTGTTCCTGGGGTCTCTACGCATGCAGAGCCTTGACGACTTCCGGAGCCGGCAGCTGTTCCTCAGTGACCTGACAGTGTGTGACGCCACACGGGAGCTGGTGCTGCTCAACCAGCAGCGGACAGTGGAGATCAAACAGGCGTGAGTACCGCCCCATGTCTGTTCCCTCTCTGTCTGTCTGGACAGCCGGGTTCGAGGAATGGGGTGGGGGGTGGGGTCGGATGAGCTATGAACAACAGCAACTAACTTGATTGAATTGTCAATAATGAATTTATATATATACATAATGAAACGGTGGTCGACCCAAGAAAGTCAGGGGGAAAAAAAGCAACTGACTTGACTTGACCCCAGCCACTGTCCTCTGGCTGAGCTGTGGACAGGACCAGCTCCTGTTTCGTTGGAATCAGAACACCAATGGCTCCCCTCATTTGAATCTGAGCACTCATTCCCCCTCATTGGAATCTGAACACTCATGGCCCCCTCACTGGAATCTGAACACTCGTGGTCCCGTCATTGGAATCTGACCACTCATTGCCTCCTCATTGGAAACTGAATTACCCTTCTCCCCAACCAACTTTTCACTGGAAAATGAATACCCATGGCGCCCTGACCAACTGTTTCACTGGAAAATGAACCCCCCCTCCCCCGTGAGCAACTGCTGGAAGTGAACACCCAATGCCCCCCTGACCAACTCCTTCACCGGAAACTGACCCTCCCCATGACCAGCTGTTTCACTGGAAACTGACACTCCACCCACCCGACCAACTGTTTCACCGGAAAATGACCTGCCCCCCCCCCCTCCCCCAACCCCCTGATCAACTGTTTCACTGGAAACCAGATTACAATGGCGTCCTGACCAACTGTTTCACTGGAAACTGACCTCCCCCCCCCCTGACCAACTGTTTCACTGGAAACTGACCCCCCCCCCCCCCCCCGACCAACTGTTTCACTGGAAACGGCCCCCCCCCCCCTCCTGACCAACTGTTTCACTGGAAACTGACCCCCCCCCCCCCCACGACCAACTGTTTCATTGGAAACTGCCCCCCCCCCCCCCACCAACCAACTGTTTCACTGGAAACCAGATTACAATGGTGTCCTGACCATCTGTTTTACTGGAAACTGACCCTCCCCCCCTCCCCAACCAACTGTTTCACTGGAAACTGAACACCCCTAACCCCTGACCAACTGTTTCAATGGAAACTGAACACCCATGGCCCTCTGACCAACTGTTTCATTGGTACACGCTACCCCCCCACACATGCACACACTCACAGACATACGCGCGCGCACACACACACACACACAACACACACACACACACACACACACACACACACACACCCCTATGCTTGTCACGGATGGACACAAAAACAGCAGAAAGGAAAACTGGTTGCATTTCTGTGAACCCCGTTTCACCCACTCTCGTTACAGGTGCGGTCCAATAGTAAAAAGGCGTTCAGCCGTCATCTGACAACCAACTGATCAGTCAGGTTGAAAAGTAGGAATGCTGTTACCATGCAAATTGATTTGATATTAAAATGCGCACGTGTGTATGATGGTGTAGACAGGCACAGAGAGAAAGAGAGAGAGAGAGAGAGAGAGAGAGAGAGATGGATGAATGCATAGATGTATAGTATAGATCCCATATTTGTATGTGTGTGTTGTGTGTGTGTTTGTGTGTATGATGGTCCCTGTGTGCGTGTGTGTTTGATGGTGCCTCTGTGTGCGTGTGTGTGTGTGTGTCAGCGCTCGTGGAGGCGGTGTGTGTGTGTGTGTGTGATTGTGCCTGTGTGTGGTGATGGTGCCTGTGTGTGGTGTGCGTGATGGTGTGTGTGAGTCAGGGAGCAGCTGGAGGAGGCGACGATCGCCCTGAAGAGCGTGTCCAAAGAAATGGAGAAGGAGATGGAGAAGAGCGCCCAGCTGCTACATGAGATGCTGCCCCCCAACATCGCCACACAGCTCTACGAGAAAGGATACGTCAACGCTGGTAAATACCCTCAACTCTCTGCCCGCTTCCTCACTCCCAGCCTTTCCTGCCTGCTCTCTCTCTCTCTCTCTCTCTCTCTCTCTCTTTATCTGCCGTCATGTTTCTCTCCTGACCTCTCTTTCTGTCCCACCCCTCTTTTGATTCTGTTGACCATGGTCTGCCACGATGTCATGGCGAGGTGTCAGTGGTCTTTTATCTAGTCATGGTGAGGTCTGACGACGTCACCATGACATGAGTGGTCTAATATGACGCCAAGGTGAGTGACCTGTCATGATGAGGATGAGGGTGTTCTGGTGACGTAAGGATGAGGATGGTGAATGAGGTGTGGGTGGTGAGGTGATGTGTGTGGTAAGGTGTTGTGTTGTGAGCTGAGGTAAAGGTGGTGAGGTGAGGTGATGGTGGTGAGGTGAGGATGGTTGGGTGGGGTTGGTGAAGTGAGGTAAGGGTGGTGAGATGAGGTGAGGTGTGGTGAGTGTGGTGGTGTTGCAGAGCACCACGAGAAAGCCACGGTGCTGTTCAGCAGCATCATCACCTTTGCCGACGTCGTGTCGACGTGTTCCGCCGACCAGGTGGTCAGCATGCTCAACAACCTCTATCACCGCTGTGACACCGTGGCTGAAAGTCACAAAGTCTACAAGGTCTGGTCCTCTGTCGGTCTGTTGGACGCTCTGTACCGTCTGTCTGTCTTGATTTTTGACACACAAATCGCCCCTTACCACTCCACGCAACCCTCCCATTAGCACTGCACGCTCACACATACAGACACACATCACATTTTTAGTATGGCTTCACGACAGTGCGAATCTTGTTGCCATTAATATGTAATGTTTTATATGTGTTGAATCGAAACGGACACTGCTGAACACAGAACAGAAGTGACTCAGCTGCAGTGCAAGCATCTTCAGGTGTGTGGTCCAGTGACAGTCTGGGGCCGTATTCAAGAGAAAATCGTGCCTGAGGGTAAATGTGTACCTGCGGGTAATCTGTCTGAGGCAAGGCAAACTGCCCGAGGGTAAGCAATATCCAGTATTCATGAACACAAGAGTCTACCTGCGTGTCTACAAATCCGAAGGCAATTTACCCTGACTTCCTGTCAAGGGTGACTGCCCACGAAGCATAGGTAAATATGGCAGATCCTTTTGCAGCATTTTTCTTTCATTTTTTTTTAAGGGAAAACAGGCGTGCTTTACGGATAGCACGTGTTTTGCGAACTCTCTCGACAATGTTCCGAGCTGTGGTGTGATGAGAAGTGAAACTGAGAGCATGGCAGACAGGAATCATCGGGATTTTTTTTAAAAAGACGATGGTTTAGCTGTCTGAGCAAACCGCGTGTGTCTTGATACGAAGATAACTTATCCTTCAAGGTAAACTGTACCCGCGGGTCCCAACCATGTCAAAGATAACTTGCCTGAAGGCAAAATGAACTTGTCTTGAATACGGCCCCTGGTAGTTTCCTGTGTGTGGCTGTCACATCTCATGACAAACCAAGGTGTGTGTGCCTTTCCCCCTCATTGTTCTCATGGCCCATTCAGCTGGAGAGCAGTGTGGGTTGTGCTGATTACACGGGAATCTCATGTGTCTCACTTCAGGCTGTCACTGAATTGAGATCAACCTTTTCTTAGCTGGTCAGTCAGTGACAGGATTCTGGACTTTTCGCCCGCGACTGGCATAGGAGGCAGTCATGTCTGCTTTGTGTTCTTCAGGGCTGTTTGCCCGGTTCTGCACTCGTGAGTTGGAATAGTTTTTCCTCCGAGTGTTTGGCCAATTGGTGATCTTCTTCGGTCGGTGTTCTGTGTTCGATGTCTTTCAGCGTCTGGGTAGTAGTACCCTGCCTGGAAGTTGAGACAGACTGTATAGACAGTTCAGCCATGTAGTTTTCGTCCTTTTGTGTTTGTAGAGTAATTTTGTCTGTTCATATGTTCATGTCCATGAATAAGAGAGAGAAGTGGGGGCGGGGAGATGATATTTAAGTAAATACAATATTTTTGCTCTTTTATGTGCATGTGTAGGATGTGTATGCATTTTAAACATAAACTTTATTTCAATGTTATGACATGATTATTCATGTGTATTGAAGGGGTTCAACCATAAAATCTCGATATATTCAGTTTTCCTTATGAACCCTCTCAGTGATTGATGAGCATTAGATATATATATCTTTGTGTGTGTGTGTGTGTGTGTGTGTGTTAAAGTCGCATTGTATGTGATATATGATCAGCTAGAATATTCCGAATTACCCCCTTATCCTTTTCCGTTATATCTTTGCTCTTGGGTGTGGCTTCGTTGTCAGCCTTTTAAACTTAATTAATGTAGCATAAGACCTTTACATGTCAGTTCCTTTTGAAATAGTCCAGCTGATTAAAAATGCAATGTTCTATAGCCTATGTGTTGAGCAGAGAGTGGTTAACGGAAATTTTGTAAGATTTGGGTTTTTTATGAATGCTGGGCTAGATACACTTATATTGTTTAATTGGGGGATCCAAAAGTGAATCCTACCAGTGGATAATAGACTATATACAGTGCTTTCAGCGTTCCACTGACCGCCCACTGTCTTCCCTGGAATCCAAACCTTTGACTTCCATGGTCAAGGCCTCCATTGGCTGCTGCCGCCTACTGCTGCCTTCCATCACCAGCGTTCTCTGGCCTTTGTGCTCGGCCCTGTTGGTGTTTGTGGTTGTCTACGTCTGTTCCTCGTCCTTGTATTTCAGTTCATTTCCAGTCTTGTCGTCGTCGTCATTTACTGATTTTCGTCGTCGTCACTCACTGTTCTTCTTCGTCGTCGTCACTACTTCTTCATTATCGTCGCTACCTCCTTACCTTCATCATCAACTTTGGGCTTGTTTCCATGTCACCGTCAACACACATATTCACACACTCACACACACACTCGCTCATGTGCTAAATCGTTTATTTTTCTTCCAGAAGTGAATTTATTCACTCTTGAGACCATTGGCATTCACTTGAAGGATTGTGGTTATTTCCACGTTTTGTGCCATTCCATACCCTTTAGTTAATTTGCTGGAAAACTTGACTTTGTAACTGTGTGCTTTGTTGTTTTCCGACAATTAAAATCTGTGCATTGTTTGCTCCATGTACGGGAATAAATATATATTGAACTCTTATTCTGTTATAGTCTGTGTTTGTGTTGTTGGGGTGTTAGTGCTGAGTTGGGTGGGGGTTACTAGTCCGGTCTCAAATGGAGCGTGACAGCGGCCTCATGACAGTCCGACACTGGTAGTTTCCTGCATGTGGCCTCGTGACAGTCTGACACTGGTAGTTTCCTGCATGTGGCCTCAAGACAGTCTGACACTGGTCGTTTCATGTGGGTTGCTGCCACTGGCACTGCAGCAGGCCAGCCTGAGTTTGACGAGGGACAGTAAAGATAGAAAGAAAACAAGAACCAAACGAATCAAGACAACCAAAAATGCATGCATGGTGATATAGAAGATACTGATTGAGAAGACTGAGACGGTAGGGGAGGCATACATGACTGGCACAGGAATACACCATGCTGCTACTGCTGATGTTGCTGGTGGTATTGGAAGTGTTGGTGATAATGATAATTATGATGGTGGTGTGGTGATGATGATTATGATGATGGTGGTGATGATGATGACAGATGGAGACGATAGGGGACGCCTACATGGCCGTCACAGGAATACCTGCGGCCCAGGAGAACCATACAGAGAGGATGGCAGACTTTGCCATAGATATCGTGGAGGAGGCCTCCTACATCATGTCCCCTGCCACTGGACACCCGTTACAAGTGCGTGTGTGTGTGTGTGTGTGTGTGTGTGTGTGTGTGTGTGTGTTTCTGTTTATTTGTGTCTGTCTATATCTGTGTCTGTATTTCTGGATCATTTCCAGCTAACGTTGGTCAGAAATCGTACAGGAAGAAAACATCTCTGGGGAAAAAGCATTCTTTGGACCATGGTGGTCAGTCTTCAGAATTGCCAACCTGAATATACATACACACTTATTCGGTGCATGGACATTTCATGGTGACAGACAGCACTGAGCAAACCTCACATCACTGGATTTGATGTGTCTTTTCACATCCACAAACCTGCAAATGTGTGTGCTCTTGGCAATAATCATGATGGTTGATTATCGGTACACACGAATTAAATTTCTACTCACACTTTGTCTGATAAGAGTGATCCCCACTAACTAGTTTAAAATTTCAATTTCTCAAAAAGCGTCACTTTGTTCGGACAAAGTCATACGCCGCACCATATCTGCTATACAGATGCCTGGGCAGCAGTTTTACCCAATGCGCTTATTGAGGTCTTGATTACATGCAAAACAAAGAAGAGAGGCAAGGCCTTCAAGACTCACTTGTGATACACTTTAAAAAAAATCTAATCGTTAAAATGTGTTCTGTATTTGTTATTATAAAGTTGTGTAAACAAAGTGAGTCTATGTTATAACCCGATGTTCGGTTGTCTGTGTGTGTGTGTGTGTGTGTGTGTGTGGTAAACTTTAACATTGACATTTTCTCTGCAAATACTTTGTCAGTTGACACCAAATTAGGCATAAAAATAGGAAAAATTTAGTTTTTTCCAGTCATCTTGTTTAAAACAATATTGCACTTCTGGGATTGGCACACACAAAAAATGAAGCCTAATTATATGGAACCTGCATTTACTGTTATATTTTTTTGTATTCTCTAAACTTGGCACTTTGATCTGATATTTTGACACAACAACAAGAGCAGTCATTATTATCATTTTTTGTTCAAACAGGAACTTCTTTTGCTAAGCATGGAAGTTTTATTTATTTTGCAAATGTTTTTGGTGCAGATAATAAAAAAGGGAAATTACTCTGTAATTAATGCTAGAGGACTTAATTTGCTTTAAACTGATATTTTTCATCTTAAACATTACATTTTGAAATTATACTCAATACATAAAAAGCTTGTGTGTTTTACTCTCAGTGTACAGGGCTTTCACTGTGTTCATTCGCCCAAGTGGTCTTTTTTGGAAAATACTAAAGTCAATACGATGAGTGGACTTTACAGATCTGTTGGCTGAGCCCTGAAGGTCATGGGCAAAAATCAGTTGCGTGCACATATTTATACACATTCAAAGCGCGTGCTCATAATCTTCGCAAACGCGAACGACGCCATTTTGTTTCAAGTTGTTGACCTGCCCGTTCAATCCTATATTCAATGGACAATACATGATAACATGTGTTGGAAAGTTGGAGAAGGAGACCGTTAAATATTTATTCAGAGAAAGATTTGTGAACGCCTCATCACTTACTGGATTATGCCCCAAACTGCCATAAAAATATCCACAGAATGAGTCGGAATTCATAGTTAAAAATTGTAAACCATGCGAGTTAATACCCTTGAACTGATCACGATGAAACGAAAAAATTTCCAGTCTTGACTTTTCACTTCTTACGACGTTTAGAAGTACTTGTACTTGGCTCTCCATGTTATTAGTTCAACAAAATACTAAATTTTCATATCAACTTTAAAACTATAAAACTAGAATGAACATAAAAGAGAAATTGAATCGACCGTGTGGTACTATATTCCCGGCGGGTGTAACTAAACTTGTACATCTAGATCTAGTGAAAACGGCTAAATGTTGCAGTGTGATTGCGGCGATAGCCATTAAAAAGAATTTTTTATTGCCCTTAAAGATTTTTTTGAATGCCCAAGATACACCAGAATAATATGATTTAAACAGCGTTCTCACTGCGAATACCGGAATTGATTTATCGCCCTTTAAAAAAGTATGTTCAAAAGTTAAATTTTAGAACGTCAGTTAAGGAGCCACGATAGTGTAATGGATAAGGCAGTTTCTTCTCACCCGAACACGCGGGGTTCGAATCTGGTTAGGACTTCTTTTTTTTTTTTCTTTTTTTTTTTAAACGCGGAGCTTTATAATAACAAATACAGAACACATTTTAACGATTAGATTTTTTTTTAAAAGTGTATCACAAGTGAGTCTTGAAGGCCTTGCCTCTCTTGTTTATTTTTTTGTGCCCATCCCAGAGGTGCAGTATTGTTTTAAACAAGATGACTGGAAAGAACTGAATTTTTCCTATTTTTATGCCTAATTTGGTGTCAACTGACATTTGCACAGAAAATGTCAATGTTAAAGTTTACCACGGACACACACACACACACACACACACAACCGAACACCGGGTTAAAACATAGACTCACTTTGTTTACACAGGTGAGTCAAAAACAAAACAAATTGTTACCTATCAGAGTGGAATTTTTCTACAGAATTTTGCCAGAAGACACACTGTGCTGCATTTATTCTTTTTCAGGGTGCCAAGTCCATGGAGCCCACGGGGCCGTGGTTCATTGTCTGATCCGAATGACTGGACGCTCAGTTTGATTTCCCCGTCAAACCTGAGAGAAAGGGTGAGATCGGGATGTCAGTAAGGAACGAATTACAATCACCCGTTATGACAGATACTGGTGGGGTTCTACCCACGCTCTGAATGGTAAATGTGAGAATCACCTGTTATGACAGATACGGATCCATCCAGGTTCTGTTGTGGCGGGTGTACCCATCAATAATCAGTGAATTATGGTCACCCGCTGCAACAGATACGGCTGGGTTTCCACCCAAGTTCTGTTGTGGCAGGTGGACCCATCAATAATCAGTGAATTATGATCACCCGCTGCAACAGATACGGCTGGGTTTCCACCCAATTTCTGTTGTGTCGGATGGACCCATCAATAATCAATGAATTGTGATCACCTGTTGTTACAGATAAAGGTGGGTTTCAACTCTGGAGCTGTCGTGGCGGGTGTGATCGGCAAAACGAAACCTCGCTATGACATCTATGGCGACACCGTCAACGTCGCTTCACGCATGTGCAGTAACAGCATGCCAGGCCGGATACACGTCACCATTCTTGCATTTGAGTGGGTATTGCGTCTCGTTTGGATCATTGATAATATATATATATATATATATATATATATATATCTTTAAACCATTTTTTACCCTTTTAACTTCGTTTTAAAAGGTCCAGCTGTCACCATTTGTTTATCTCTCTCTCAACCAATGTATGTGTCTCTGCCTTATCTATATATCGTTATATTTAATGCAGGATGACATATTCACAGACGTGACGTGTTCATGGTTGTCAGGAAGGTGAACAGACATGACGCGTGCATGGTTGTCAGGAAGTTGTACAGACATGACGTGTTCATGGTTGTCAGGAAGTTGTACAGACGTGACGTGTTCATGGTTGTCAGGAAGTTGTACAGACATGACATGTTCATGGTTGTCAGGAAGGTGTACAGACAAGACGTGTTCATGGTTGTCAGGAAGGTGTACGTGACGTGTTTATTGTCAGGAAACAGTACAAACATGGCTACGTGTTCATTGTTATCAGGAAGCTGTGCAGACGTGACATGACCAGTGTTGTCAGGAAGTTATACAGACGTCACGTGTCCATTGTAAGGAAGAATTACAACATGGCTACGTGTACACTGTTGTCAAGAAGCTGTACAAACGTGACGTCTTCTTTGTTGTTAAGAAGCTGTACATACTTGGCGACGCTTTCAACGTTGTCAGGAAGCAGTACAAACGTCGCATTATGTTTATTGTTGCCAAGACGCTGTAAAAACATGGCGTATTCAATGTAGCCAGTAAGCTGTACAAACGTGATGTGTTTAGTGTTGTAAGGAAGCTGTATGAACGTGGCTACCTATTCACTGCTGTCAAGAAGTTTTACAAATGTGATGTGTTCAATGTTGTCAGGAAGTTGTATAAATACGGCTACATTACCATTGTTGTCAGGACGCTGTACAAACGTGGCTACGTGTTCAATGTTGTAAGGAAGCTGTACTAATGTGGCAATGTTCATTGTTGACAGGATGTTATACAAACATGGCTACATGTTCAGTGTTGTAAGGAAGCTGTACTAATGTGGCAGTGTTCATTGTTGACAGGACGCTGTACAAACGTGGCTACGTGTTCAATGTTGTAAGGAAGCTGTACTAATGTGGCAATGTTCATTGTTGACAGGACGTTATACAAACATGGCTACATGTTCAATGATGTAAGGAGCTGTAATAATGTGGCAATGTTCATTGTTGACAGGACGCTGTACAAACGTGGCTACGTGTTCAATGTTGTAAGGAAGTTGTACTAATGTGGCAATGTTCATTGTTGTCAGGACGCTGTACAAACGTGGCTACGTGTTCAATGTTGTAAGGAAGTTGTACTAATGTGGCAATGTTCATTGTTGACAGGACGTTATACAAACATGGCTACGTGTTCAAGTCCCGTGGGGAGATAGAGGTCAAGGGTAAGGGTAAGATGAACACCTATTTCCTGGTGGGCAGTCGCGACCGGGATGTAGAACAGCCAGACGACATGTACACGTTCCTGCCAGATCTGTCTGTGCACGAGGAGCCAGGGACGCTAGACTTACTCAGGTCGAATGAAAGCTTGTCCGTCGTCCATTCCAGCTCTTCATTTTTCAGAGTCAGCACCAAGAAGCGCAAGTCCCGGGCATGGGACGAGTTCAAGTTTAGATCCAGAGCTTCTCTCATCCCGACCTCCACTCCTGATGACTAACAAATCCTTCCTCTCCTAGAGTCATTTCGTGTGACCGGTAAGCCCCAACCCCCTCCTCTTCTGCACCAGAACCGTCAGCACGACCCCCGGACCTTGCCGTCATGTCACCCTCCCCCAAACCACCCACAGGTCCGACACACGGAGGGGACTCCACTCTACGCCACCTGGCATCTCTCCCCGCCCAAGTACAACGCTGCACGTAGGTTTCTGCTCCGTGTCTGTGTCCCTGTCAACCTCTCTTCTCCCTGTCTGTGTTTCCGTCAACCTGTATCTTTGCTCCCTGTCTGTGTCTCTGTCAACCTGTCTTCTCCCTCCACGTCTGTCAACCTCTCTGTGCCCTGCCTGTCTCCATCAACCTTTCACTTCTCCCTGTTTGTGTCTCTGTCAACCTGTCTTCTCCCTGTCTGTGTCTTTACTCTATCTATCTTCTCCCTGTCGGTGTCTCTCAACCTGTCTCTCTTCTCCTTGTCTGTGTCTCTGTTAATCTGTCTTCTCCCTGTCTGTCTCTGTCTACTCCCTGTCTGTGTATCTGTCAACATGTCTTATCCCTGTCTGTGTCTCTGTCATCCTGTCCTCTCCCTGTCTGTGTCTATTCTCCTTGTCTTTGTCTTTGTCACCCTGTCTTCTCCCTGTCTGTGTCTATTCTCCCTGTCTTTGTCTCTGTCATCCTGTCTTCTCCCTGTCCGTGTCTGTTCTCCCTGTCTGTGTGTCTGTCATCCTGTCTTCTCCCTGTGTGTCTGTCCTCCTGTCTTCTCCCTGTCTGTGTCTCTGTCAGTCTGTCTTCTCCCAGTCTGTGTCTCTGTCAGTCTGTCTTCTCCCAGTCTGTGTCTCTGTGTACATGTCTTCTCCCTGTCTGTGTCTCCGTCAGCCTGTCTTCTCCCTGTCTACCTGTCTTTTCCCTGTCTGTCCGTCTGTCAGCCTGTCTTCTCCATGTTTCTGTCTCTGTCATCTGGTTTTCTCCCTGTCTGTCTCTGTTAATCTGTCTTCTCCCTGTCTCTGTCACCATGTCTGTCTTCTCCCAGTCTGTGTCTCAGTTAACCTGTCTCTCTTCGCCCTGTCTGTGTCCATGTCATCCAGTCTCTCTTCTCCCTGTCTGTGTCTCTGTCAACCTGTCTTCTCCCTGTCTGTGTCTCCGGCAGCCTGTCTTCTCCCTGTCTGTGTCTCTGTCAACCTGTCTTCTCCCTGTCTGTGTCTCCGACAGCCTGTCTTCTCCCTGTCTGTGTCTCTGTCAACCTGTCTTCTCCCTGTCTGTGTCTCTGTCATCCTGTCTTCTCCTTTCTCCTTGTCTGTGTGTCTTTGAACCTGTATCTCTTCTCCCTTTGTGTGTCTCTGTCAACCTCTCTTCTCCCTGTCTGTGTTTCTGTCAATCTCTCGTCTTCCTGTTTGTGTCTGTGTCAACCTTTCTTCTCCCTTCTGTGTCTTAGTCAAACTTTCTTCTCCCTTCTGTGTCTCTGTCAGTCTCTCTTCTTCCTGTTTGTGTCTTTGTCAACCTGTTTCTCTTCTCCCTGTCTGTGTCTCTGTCAGCTGCTCTTCTCTCGCTGTGTCTTTATCGTACAGTCTCTTCTCACGGTCTGTGTCGGAAATGGCTCCTTGTTCTGTGTACAATCTTCACCAACGTCTTTCTAATGTAAAAGATTTACTTGCCTGCGGTTTTGAGTTCTTCACCGTTAACTGTAACATGCACTACATATGCACTTGTAATCCGGACTTTTAGCCTTACAGGCCCTTATCTGCTTCATTCTATTTTTATTTGGTGTCCACAGGCAAGGTATTTCCAAGGAAAACGGCAATGTGAAAGTTCACAACGAACACACACACATACGCATACGCACGCACCGGGATTCTTTGTGCTGACGCAGTCAGCGACGATGTGTTTATGTGTGGTGTGACGTGATGTGCACGCGGCACTGTACCATACAGACATGTTACTGATGGTGGTGCCATGCTGTGTTCTGTGGACCCAGGTGTGCTCCCCTCCAGTGCCGGGCCTCAGTCCTCCACAGGGAGTGTCCCTTGCTGCCCTTTCCACAGTCAACTGGAACAGCTATTCCCGTCCGGACAAGTCTGTTACCTATCGTACTGTCATCTCAGCAAAACCGCCGTTTGAAACGCAGTCTTGCCAGTCCGCAGAAGACACTCTTGTTCAACTCAAAAGGAGACAGTTGTTTGGGCGGTTAACGAATCAAACTGTGGTAATCAACGATCGATCCCCTCTTCAAACATCATATCCCTCAACCCGGCCACCTCGGGAAATGTCTGTCACCAGTGTATAACATTACTGAAAGTTTCTGGGTCACCAGTGTCAACATCACAGGGAGTGTGTGTGTCACAGCGTGTCAACATCACACAAAGTATGTGTCACAATGTGTCAGCATCACAGGAAGTGTCTGTGTCACCAGTGTCAGCATCACTGGAAATGTCTATGTCACCAGTGTCAACATCATTGGGTGTATCTGTGTCACCATGTGTCAGCATCACTGGACGTGTCTGTCACCAGTGTCAACATCACTGGACGTGTCTGTGTCACTAGTGTCAACATCACAGGAAGTGTCTGTGTCACCAGTGTCAACATCATAGGGTGTATCTGTGTCACAATGTGTCAACATCACTGGACGTGTCAGTGTCACCAGTGTCAGCATCAGTGTCAACATCACAGGTGTATCTGTGTCACAATGTGTCAATATCACTGGACGTGTCAGTATCACCAATGTCACCATCACAGGAAGTGTCTGTGTCACACTGTGTCAACATCATAGGGTATATCTGTGTCACACTGTGTCAACATCATTGGGTGTATCTGTGTCACAATGTGTCAGCATCACAGGAAGTGTCTGTCACCAGTGTCAGCATCACTGGAAGTGTTTGTCACAATGTGTCAACATCACAGGAAATGTCTTTGCTACCAGTTTCAACACCACAGGAACTGTCTGTGTCACCAGTGTCAACATCACAGGAGGTGTCTCCATCACAGTGTTTCAACGTCACAGGAACTCTGTGTCGCAATGTGTCAGCATCACAAGAACTATATCACCGGTGTCACCATTACAGGAAGTGTCTTTGTCACCAATGTGAACATCACAGAAAGTGTCTGTGTCACAATGAGTCAACATCACAGGAACTGTGCCACAGTGTTTCAACATCACAGGAAGTGTCTGTCACAATGTGTCAACATCACAGGAAGTATCTGTGTCACCAGTGTCAGCATCACAGGAACTGCCTGTGTCACCTGTGGCAAAATCACAGGAAGTGTCTGTGTCACCAGTGTCAGCATCACAGGAAGTGTCTGCCACCAGTGTTCATTACAGATAGTGTCTGTGACACCAATGTCAACACACAGGAAGTTTCTATTTTACCAGTGTGAACACCACAGGAAGTGTCTGTGTCAAAGTGTGTCAACATCACAGGAAGTGTCTGTGTCACAATGTGTCAACATTACAGGAAGTGTCTGTGACAATGGAAGTGTCTGTGTCACAGTGTGCCAACATCGCAGGAACTGTATGTTATCAACTTTAAACCAGGTGCACTCGTCTATGTCATCTACATCACGCAAACTGCCAGCAGTACATGGTGACCACAGTCGTCTGCTCTCTGTGGCCTCAGCTGTCTTTTTTCATTGCCTCAGCTGTCTTTGTTTCTTTGGCATCAGCTGTCTTTTTATTTGCTCTCTGCAGCCTTAATCGTCTTTGCTCTCTGTGGCTTAAGCTGTCTTTTCTTCAGTGCTGCCTCAGCTGTCTTTGTTTCTGCAGCTTCAGATGTCTTTGTTTCTGCAGCCTCAGCTGTCTCTGTTTCTGCAGTTTCAGATGTCATTGTCTCTATGGCCTCAGCTGTCTTTGTTTCTGCAGCCTCAGCCGCCTTTGTCTCTAAAGGCCCAGCTGTCTTTGTCTCTAAATCCTCAGTACTGACACTGTGCTGATACATCTCCCACTGTGTTCAGCAGGGAAGGAGACCTCAGGGTACATCCCAGTGACTCAAGCCCCGCCCACTGTGCCTTGTAATGACTTACCCCAGCTATAACAGCCTACCTCTGTATCCTGTGGTGACTGACCCCAGATATAACAGCCTACCTCCCTGTGTCCTGTGGTGACTTACCCCAGCTATAACAGCCTGCTTCCCTGTGTCCTGTGGTGACTGTGACCCCAGCTTTTACAGCCTACCTCCCTGTGTCCTGTGGTGATTTACCCCAGCTATAACAGCCTACCTCCCTGTGTCCTGTGGTGACTGACCCCAGCTTTTACAGCCTGCCTCCCTGTGTCCTGTGGTGATTTACCCCAGCTATAACAGCCTACCTCCCCGTGTCTTGTGGTGACTGTGACCCCAGCTATAACAGCCTACCTCCCCGTGTCTTGTGGTGACTGTGACCCCAGCTATAACAGCCTACCTCCCTGTGTCCTGTGGTGACTGTGACCTCAGCTATAACAGCCTACCTCCCAGTGTCCTGTGATGACTGTGACCTCAGCTATAACAGCCTACCTTCCAGTGTCCTGTGGTGACTGACCTCAGCTATAACAGCCTACCTCCCAGTGTCCTGTGGTGACTGTGACGTCAGCTATAACAGCCTACCTCCCAGTGTCCTGTGGTGACTGTGACCCCAGATATAACAGCCTACCTCCCAGTGTCCTGTGGTGACTGTGACCCCAGATATAACAGCCTACCTCCCAGTGTCCTGTGGTGACTGTGACCCCAGATATAACAGCCTACCCCTGTATCCAGTGGTGACTGTGACCCCAGATATAACAGTGTGCCTCTGTCGTGTGGTGACTGTGACCCCAGCTATAAGAGTGTGCCTCTCTGTCGTGTGGTGACTGTGACCCCAGCTATAACAGCCTACCCCCTGTGTCCTGTGGTGACTGTGACCCCAGCTATAAGAGTCTGCCTGTGCTGACTGTGGCCACAGATTTAACATCACCCCTCCCTTAACATCGCGACAATTCAATGTCCCATCCCAGTGACTCCAGTCAGTAGGACAGACAGACGGACACAGAACACGGGAGGTGTTGTATCTGTTGACGTCACTATGTGCTGTCTGTGAAGACAACGTGGACGGTCAGTGTTGCTGTACACGTCGTTGTGGATTAGAGAGGCCTCCCTGGCCTTGGCAACCATTGTGGCAGTTTGAGATGCCCTTGTGAGATCTCCATAGTTTTTGATGTCCTTGTGAGATACCCACATTGTGGTATGTCCTGATGAGATGTCCACAGTTTTGGATGTCCTTGCGAAATGTCCACATTGTGGGATGTCCTTATGAGAAATCCACAGTGTGGGATGTCCTTGTGAGATGTCCATTGACAGAAAGACCACAATGAGAACGGTATGGATGCTCTGTAAGGAGCATCAGAACCTAACGTTGAGAGCGTGAACCCAAACAACAGTCCTGACGTCGTCTCAGGAAATTTATTCCTGTCTTACTGTGTTTTTTTTAACTGTTGAACAAATCATTTTACCTCAAAGGGTCTGACATGTTAATGTTAACCGAACAGACTGTATCCCAATTGTATGTATGTGGGGAGGGGAACAGCGAGAGAGAGAGGGGGGAGGTGGGGTGGGGATTGAAATTTCTTATTTCAGAAAGTGGTGTTGTTTATACCATACAGATGTTAATGTGACTGTGGAATTGATGTTTTTATTGCTAACATTGAATTAGATAGATCTTTTTTGTATTTGTTCTTTTGATATATAAAAATGTTAATTCCACTGTTGCAACTGAAGTTTCTATGCCTTATTTGCTTAATCTTTTTGTGTGTTTTCCAGCTTGGTATTGTTTATATTGATGTCACCATCTTATTCATTCTATACTTTGTGCAAGTTATATGCAAAAAGGTGTTCATGGGTGCGCGCATAAGGGTCGGTGCGTATGTCCACGCGCGCGTGCGTGAGTGTGTGTGTGTGTGTGTGTGTGTGTGTTTTGAATAGTAAAAAGATGATGTTTTTACTGGGCTTGCCTTTCTATTACTGTTGCGTGTGATTTTGTTACGTATGTGATATGCCAAATTTTACTATTCTGTTTGTAATATGTATGCATCACAGACTTCACCACACTTAATTTCACTTAATAAGATAACAGAATTATTCTGATTCTGATTGATTTCTTATCAACAGTCTTATGTGTAGGTTCCAGTAAATGTGTGGTACTCTGGTACTTTCAAACACTCAGCAAGGCCACAATAGCCTTCAGAATGCTTGACAACGTGTGGAGATCCCTCATTACAGCACCAATACCAAACTGAGAATTTACCAGAGTTGCGTATTTACCACACTGCTCTATGGTTCAGAATGCTGGAGGTTTACTAAGAGTAGTCTATCGAAGTTGTCAACCTTCAATATGAAAAACCTCCGAAGAATCTTGCGAATCTTGTGGTCCAATACCGTCTCCAATCAACAAGTACTCACCAAGTGGAGTCAAAAGAACTTTGAGAGCATCATTATGAGATTGTGGTGGAAATGGATTGGAAACGTCATGCGAAGAAAGCAAGGACACATCACCCGGACAGCCCTTCACTGGACCCCAGAAGGAAGAGAGGAAGGCCAAAGAGCATATTGCGCAGAACATAAGATGATCTTCTCAAGACCCTGAAGCACACCTGGGTTACTATTCAGAGATGGGCCCCAAACAGACAAGAGTGGTGGTTCTTCGTTGTTGCACTGCGTGCCAGAGGGCACAGAAGGCAGTAGTAAGCAATTTATTTATTCCTGGAGAATGACATGATCATGGGTGACATACATGATAAAAAATGAAGAAACAAAAACCATTTATTTGTTAAAGTAACAACTTCATATGTCACAATATAGGGATTCCTGTACACAGCAAAGTCAACCTCAAATAGTTCATTCCATTCACATAAGATTAATTATTACTCAAAGCTTTCTGTGAGCTGCATATAGAGACTGAACACATTCAGTCTGAGGATTTTTCAGTCACGAATAAATAACACACAGCACAGTCGGCAGTGTCTACAACCTTTTGTCCCATCCATAACAGTATTAACATACTGTGACCAACAGGTCTTTTACCCGACACATTGTGACCAACAAGTCTTTTACCTAATACACGTGACCAACAGGTCTTTTTCCTAACACATTGTGACCAACAGGTCTTTTACCTAACACACTGTGACCAACATGTCTTCTACCTGGCACATTGTTACCAACAGGTCTTTTAACACATTGTAAATCACAGGTCCTTTACCTAACACATTTTCATCCAATAACTGACCAACAGGTCTTTTGTCTAACAATCTTTTGCCCCTTATCTTTTAAGTCCATATGCCAGAGAAACTGTTGACACTGTTCCTTTGTTTGATTTGCAGTTTTATATCTCTGATGATTCTTTTTTTTCTTTTTTTTTTTATAAGGTCAAAAACATCTTACGCTTCAATGGAAAGGAAGGATATGAAGTTATTTGAAGCAAATGATTACACACGAGAAGAAGATTTAGAACAAATCGAATACAAAATCGAACGGTTTAAATATATCAGAGAAAAAAGAATCGATGGAGTATTTTAAAGATCAAGAACCAGATTAATATCTGAGAGTGGGAAGGTAACCAGGTATTTTTGCAATTTAGAGAAGCGACGTCATGTAAGTAAGAATACGGCTAAGCTCATTGATAAGGATGGTAATACTATAAAGAAGCAAGAAAGTATTCTGCAGGAAGTTCAAAGATTTTATGAATGTTTATATAACGAATCAAATGTAGGGAACTTTGAGATAGATGACATGGTAAACAATATTCCAAAACTGAACGTTAGAGAAGCAAACAAATTAAAAGGTGATATTACATTAGAAGAGGCTGGTATTGCATTAAAATATGAAAAACAACAATAGCCCAGGAACAGGTAGATTTAGTTCTGAATTTTAAAAAAATGAATTTGGGTGAAAATATGATCGTTTATAGTAAGGGCACAAAATCAGTAAATGCTTGTTTTAGAAAAGGAGAATTGTCTTGTGTTCAAAAACAGGGAATAATAACATGCACACCGAAAGGAGACGAGATAGACACCTTATAAAGCATTGGAGACCAATATCATAACTAAAAAGTTATTTATGAAACTGGATAAACTTACATAACCAATCATTTGAAAACTGCATTACCAAAACTTAACAGATGAAGATCAAACAGGTTTCATGCGAAATAGATACATTGGAGATAATATCAGACTCATTTATCAAACAACAGCCTATCTAGATGATAATAATTTGCCAGGACTTCTATTGAATATGGATTTTGAAAAAGCTTTTGACTGTTTACTGAAATTTCACTACAATATTTTTCAGCTAACACACTGTAAAGTATAAACTAAGCCTTCACTCTGGTATCCAGCTCGAGCAACGCGGTCTTGCTTACAAATCAGGACTATTTGTAAAATTACGAAAAACTAAATGTAGCCGTGAACCCGAGTGGTATATTATTATATTTATGAGGGGTACAGTACAAAAGAATTACTAATGATTGATTTACTGACTTACTGATGACGGATGAATACAGCTCACCAGACCCTAATCGTCGTGTCAGTGACCATCTTCGCCCTGCCTATGACACTCTCCGCCGTTTGGCACGTTTTTCACGTGCCCAACCCTCTCGAACCGTCTGGACTCTGCTCTTGTTGTGCCACTGTCACCATGGCGAACGTCAATAACATTGTCGCGTTGCTGTCAACTGTGTCATAGGTGAAGCAACACCCACTTTGCGATGACATGACTCAACGCATCATCAGTCTGGGTATCGTCAGACCAAAGACGAAGAGAGGAACCAGAGCGGGCAGACGTCACCGTTTGTGGGGCCCTGTACCCCGTGCTGATCGTCCTGTCTCTGATGTCAGCCCTGCTGTTGCTGTGACTGTCACTGACAACCTCAACATTCATGTTCAAGATGACTCCTTTACTTCCCGCGACACTGTCCTCTCTGACATTCTAAATCTGATTAGAATTGTGTTTGTAACAAGGTGTTCAGTGATAGATCTGTAAATGATTCCTGAACCGATTTACGTCGGATAGGTCGCAAAAGAAATAGCTCAACGCCTACCTTATAATGAGTATAAAATGGAGTGTTGATTATTTAAGATGAATATATAATCTTAATTTAAGTCACCTGAAAAGGGTCAGTTTTAATGAGCTCGTCGCTGAAAATTACAAACTGCGTTAAATCAGTTTAACGTAGGCAAACACAAATGATATAGATTTAAAGATGGAATTGCGACAATTCTGCCAGTTTACTGATCTGACAAAAGAGATATTAATTAAATACGGGTTGGCAGAAACACAGATTAGAGCTCACCCAATTGCTACATTGGTTGTGGAGTGGTTGTCATGAAACGAGAAGGACAAAATGACGTAAGCTTAGCGTCAGTTGAAATCTTTACACTGACGAATGATTAGACTGAAATCAAGCATGCTTCTAACTGATTTAAGCACGTGTGTAAGCACAACAAATATAATATTACAGTGAATGATACAGAGACTTGATTTAATAGATGTTTAGAGAACAGGTTTAGAATGGGCTTTGCATCAAACCATTCTGCGCGAGCCCTTGAAGACTGGCAAGTTAGTTGCGAAAACGGCGTCTGATATACAGCCCATGCAGTATTTTGAAGCCTGAGCTGAGCGCTCGGCTACATAAACATATTTTACATACACTTTTATACTTTTTGTCTATTTGTAATTTATTTTTGCAACAGTAATTTTTCTCCTCCAGCCAGAGACAGCAACTTCCCTGTCACAGCAAAAGTCCCGTCATTTCGAAGTTGGTGTGCGTTGAATCATTTGTCTTTCGATTGTACTTTTGCAACCAAAAAAGTCCTTTCGACATCTTTTAGGCACATATTTGACATGAATTTGAGTTTTATTCTTTTGTTTGAAAAATATTCCGAGTGGAGTGATGGCCTAGAGGTAACGCATCCGCATAGGAAGCGAGAGAATCTGAGCGCGCTGGTTCGAGTCACACTACTCAGCCGTAGATATTTTCTCCCCCTCCACTAGACCTTGAGTGGTGGTCTGGACGCTAGTCATTCGGGTGAGACAATAAACCGAGGTCCCGTGTGCAGCATGCACTTAGCGCACGTAAAAGAACCCACAGCAACAAAAGGGTTGTTCCTGGCAAAATTCTGTAGAAAAATCCACTTCAATAGGAAAAAACAAATAAAACTGCACGCAGGAAAAAATATTTAAAAAATGGGTAGCGCTGTAGTGTAGCGACGCGCTCTCCCTGGGGAGAGCAGCCCGAATTTCACACACAGAAATCTGCTGTGATAAAAGAAATACAAATACAAAAAAATACATATACCTATGATAAGTGAATGTCGCCTCAGCATTAGTATGTTGTGGTTGTCATATATAACATCTTTTATGGAACAAAAGATAATAAATCACCTGATTTGATTCTGCCTTTTCTGAATCATTTTCAGTGTTGATTTATAAACATAGTATATGAACGATCAGGACAAAGCAGTTCTTTTAAATGCTTTAGTGGAGCAGTTTGGGTATGGTTAGGTTTAAAAATAAATTCTGATAAAAACATTTAGATAGTCTACGAGTACAAGTGAGTATCTCAGAATCTATTTCAAAATGCATGTTTCTTAACTCTGATATTGATCTACATGCAAGCACCGGCTTTATGTCAGAATCCTCAGGGAGACATTGTCAGTGGCAGTGGAAACGATCATGTGTTACATATTTTAGTCCCCCCCCCCTCCCAAGCCCCCCTCCAGGTTTTGAATGACAAGATGTTTTTGTTTTAGTTATATGGAAAATAGATGTTTATTCATTTCGTTGTTTTTTTTTATCATTTCATACAGAAGCCCTTTACCTTATCCCCTTTTTGTGCCATTATTCTCTCTGTGAATGTTTGGTGAGAGTGACTGACTCCATCAATTCGGTGCTGTATTATAACTTTCGTGACTGAACTTGACTTGGAAAGTTGTGCATAAGAGAAACAAATATTTTTAACAAGATTTAGATATTTTTAATTGCATGTTTTTAAAAAAAGGCATACTGTAAAGATTTGTTGTGGTCACAGCCCTGAGATGGCCTAGTGGCTGGCTGGGCTGTAAACATAAAAATTTTAAATAAGATATTTTATTTACAGTTTTGAGAAGATTTTTTTGTTGAAACGTGGTAACAGCCCTGAGATGGCCTAAACGGTCGGCTGGGCTCTAAACAACATGAATTGAATTGATTTGAAAGTTGTGCAGCAACCAGACATGCATGGATTACTCATGACACTGTCAATGCACAGGTCACAGACACTCCTATCAGACATGCACTATTGAACGCACTCTCTTTCACACCCATCAACCTATTGCAAGCATGCCATCCACACTCTCCTTCATACTCATCAACATATTGCAAGCATGCCATCCACATTCTTTTTCACTCTCATCAACTTATTGCATATGTGTTTAAAAAAATCACCATCACAATTCAAACATGCAAAAATCGTCCCTCTATTCAAATCCGGTGATAAAAGGCAATCAACAAACCACAGACCCATTTCTATTCCATCTGTATTATCCAAACCAACCATTAGAAAAACATGTAAATAAGCAATTTTTTTTCTCTCTTGCACACAAAAAACGGCCAGGCTTTAGGAAAAGTGGCTCTTGATATGTTACACTTGTAAATGTAGATGACTAGTGGTTGTAATTAAAGAAAACACATTTTGTAGAGCACGTTTTTATTGACTTCATAAAAGTTTTGAGTCTCATCGACCATGAATTGCTTTGTAGAAAGCTTATGTTAAATGGCTTATCAGAAAAAAGTATCAAATTGATATCACAATTCCTTCAAAACCCTACAAACTTTTTGTAGCACTACATGTCCTGTGGCCCAACGCTCAGCTTATATCACATATTGACAAAAGCTTACAGTTGGACCAACAGCAAAGTGAGAGCTGTATGACCCACTGCAATTGAAGGCATTTACAGCTTAGTCTTGTGAAGGACTATGACTCTGAAATTAGGAGGCAAAATTACACTGGCTCTTGGTGCTGCAGCTTTGGAGGCTAACTTGGGCAACACACTCTCCACTGTAATCAAATTCTAGCCCAAATAGTCATGACAGCATATACCTCATCTGCTGTTCTGGTGGTCATAGTCGGACATGACTGACTAACATACATGTCAAATGCATAGGATGTTACGTGCGGCATCCCCGAAGGTTCTGAGCTTGGTCACCTTCCGTTCCAAGTAGATATCAATGATCTCCTCTTGCATACAAATGAATCATGCGAACTTTTCTGTGATGACATAACTATACATAACAGCCGCACTGATTTTAACAACGTATCCCAGTAATCAAAATCAGCTGCTGACAAGATAAAGTTTTGGTGTGACCAGAATCACATGTCTCTGAATTCCATTGAATTCAACAAAAAAACTAACTCATGCTTATAACAACAAGAAAAAAACGTCAAAATCTGATTGTTCAGCTTCCAACCATTTATATTGATGTAGAACCCGTAAAAGAAATCAACTGTCAGGGTGTTGAGTGTCATAACCGAATATAACCTTGCTTGGAATGATCACTTTAACAATTTGTCAAAATACATCCAAAAAGATACACAGTTATGTAGAATAAGCACTTTCTAAACTTACATGCTAAAAATATTTCTGCATGCACGCGTACATTCTTTCTTCCATCGATTATGGATCCACTCTATTTGACCGCAAACACTTATTCACTTAAGCTCTCCTAAAATAATCACGCTTTGATAAACAAAAATATGATTCATTTGCTATCTTACTCTCTGGGAAACATTTTCTGTAAACAAAGGAATCTTAATGCACAGAATACTTTCAGAAACTGTTCCGACTAGTCTTGTATCAACATTTCATTTCAACGGACGAGATTGCAGCAAACGCCAGTTCCAGACTCAAGGATTGACTTATTCAGATGTAGCCTGTTACTCTGGTAGTCTGCTCTGGAACCAGTTCCCATCATATATCGGATCCCTCAGTGGCAGAACAACCTCTAAGAAGCATCTTGCTCTCCATTTTCTGGAGTGTTGGCCTGGAGGTAACGCGTCCGCCTTGGAAGCGAGAGAATCTAAACGTGCGCTGGTTCGAATCACGGCTCAGTCGCCAATATTTTCTTCACCTCCACTAGACCTTGACTGGTGGTCTGGACGCTAGTCATTCGGACGAGACGATAAACCGAGGACCCGTGTGCAGCATGCACTTAGCGCACGTAAAAGAACCAATGGTAACAAAAGGGTTGTCCCTGGCGGAATTATGTAGAAAAATCCACTTCGATAGGAAAAACAGATAAAACTGCACGGGGGGGGGGGGAAAAGGGTGGCACTCTCAGTGTAGCGACGCGCTCTCCCTGGGGAGAGCAGCTCGAATTTCACACAGAGAAATCTGTTGTGACAAAAAAGAGGAATACAAATTTTCAGAACACCCAAGCACACAAAAGATGTAGAACCTTCAGTATCATCCCCCCATAATTTATACTTTTTATTATTATCATTCCTACAGAAGCAAGAATCCACTGGCACTGGACATTGAATGTTACCATTATTCCATTCCATCGTATTACCTTCCCTACTGAGTACGAATGGTGTGTGCACATGGTTTTTATATGCGTGTGTTTTCATTTATGATGTGAAACCTTAGAAAAACTAATTCTCTCTCTCTCTCTCTCTCTCTCTCTCTCTCTCTCTCTCTCTCTCTCTCTTGCTTGCTCTCTTCCTCTCCTATCCACTTTTTCTTATTTACATATTTAGTTTTGTTCATACATCACCGGGTTTGTTTTTTTGTGTGTTTTTTTTAAATATAAAGTTCCCGTTGTGTGCATTATATTTGTTTTATTCATATTGAACATGCTCATAGGACTCTACAGCTGTATGTTGTCTCTCCATCTCTCTGTGTCTTTCTATCTTATTCCTGTTTTTCCCTCAGTCATCAATGGTAAAAGCATCAATGAAGTTGAGCGACATAAGGTTCTGGGGTTTGTAATTAGAATTAACCTTTCATGGTCTAAGCATACAGGAATGATATAAAGCTCTAAAAGATATATCAGTTGTCCAAGATGAAACATTTCTTAGATATCCATTACTTGTCCAAGATGAAACATTTCTTAGATATCCATTACCGTGAAATGTTTTTTCACACTTTATTGAATCCCATATAAATCATGCACCCATTATTTGGGATCTGACAAGCGAGTATCATTAAACCTCTATATAGTCTACGTACTTGTGCTCTAAGATTATTTTCATTAGAATCTACAGCGTTATCTTTAGCAGACGATGCTGTGTTGGAATTCTGCCATTGAAACTGAAACTCTAATATAGCAAAGCAGTTTTCATGCTCAAAATATTATCTGGCTCCTTTCGTATTAATGGTAATCGGCATGCTCACAAGATAATGTTGTCTCTTCCCAGAATTGATCTTTTTAAACCCAGTCTCATGTGTTCTGTTGGTTTGTTTTGAAATAAATAATATTACACTATCTTAATGTCAATACTAACTAAATGTTAAGTGCATACCATCCACATCTAAATAATGAAAGAATCTGCCGACACCACCAAATGATTTCTCTCTTCCCCAGGCTCTCTCTACTTGTTTCAGTCTGTCTGCCTCTCTCTATATTCCCCTCTCTGTTTCTGTCTCTCTCCATCTCTCTTCAAGCACAGTTGATATGTATGTATCTGAATCCATTTGCATATTTACAGGTATGTTTATGATGTGTGTGTTTATTTATTATTTTTTAATTTATTTTTTGCGGTCAGGTCAGGGACATAGCGCATGCTACTGGTACCATGTAACCCAGTACTACATGCCGCATATGAAGTCTCCCGACGGACCAGGCGGAGGAGGAAACCTTTCTCAGCGGCCGTGAAGGCGGAAGAGGATGACCAAAGGGCAGGGGGAGCTCTTATCCTTGGCTGGAAGTCCTCCTAGGAGATGGAACTCTGAAGAAAAAATCCTGCACCTGCCGAGGCCGTTCTACACGTGGCAGTGTCTGCACATTTGGGACTGGGAGCGTCAGTAGGCGAGAGAGTGGGGAAGGGACTGCACAACTCCTCTTCACAAAAGAAAAAAGTCACCTGTGCTGGTCAGGCAACCAGGCGGAACGACGAGCTAGCCCTTCAACACCCAGCTTTCCCAAGCCTGCGGCGATGGAGAAGTGGTAACGGGGACAGGCAGAGGATGCTGCTGGCAGTTCCTAGTCGCGACTCTGCACGCAGGCGGCTGTGGGGTGATAGTCGTCCATCGTAGACTGGGGCAGATGCGGCGCCCGTATCCTCCCACAGTGTCAGAGCAGCCATTTTTAGGGACAGCACTGCTCTCCCCACATGGGGAAGGGGAGATAAAAGGATCCCTAAACAAAGCCTGCCTCGCCTAGTACCTAATAGGAAACCGCACCTACTTGGACATCCAACACTAGCGGTCGAAAACAACAGGGAAAAGAACCAGGAGTCATGCCCTGACTCTGGGTGCCTGGAATGTTCGCACCCTTTCAGACAGAGACGACAGACCAGAAAGGAGCACAGCGCTCATTGCTAGAATGCTTGATCGCTATCAGGTGGACATAGCAGCCCTGGGCGAAACCAGGTTTGCTGATGAAACCCAGATGAAGGAAGTTGGAGGGGGCTACATCTTCTACTACGTTGGGAAGCCAGATGGCACCCAAAGAACCTCCGGCGTGGGCTTTGCCATACGAACCAAACTTTCACGACAGCTTGACAGCCTTCCACGTGGGATAAACGATAGGCTGATGACCCTGCGTCTGAAGCTGTCTGAGGATCACTTCTCCACAGTCATCAGCTGCTATGCCCCGACGATGACCAACCCTGATGAAATCAAAGAAGCTTTCAACGAGGAGCTCAGCCGCACCATTTCAGCGGAAGACCGAAAGGACAGGCTGTTCATCCTTGGGGATTTTAATGCCCGCGTCGGCGTGGACTTCTCCTTGTGGCCAAAAGTCCTAGGACAGCACGGCACTGGCAAGTGCAACTCGAACGGACTGCTTTTGCTCTCGCTCTGCACGCAGCATGGACTGACCATCACCAACACTCTCTTCCAACAAGCGGACAGGTACAAGAACACATAGATCCACCCCCGCTCCAAGCAATGGCACATGCTGGACTATGTGATTGTCCGGCAGAGGGACAGAGGTGATGTTTCCATTACACGTTGCATGAGAGGAGCAGTCTGTTGGTCGGACCATCGCCTGGTGTGCAGCGAGATGAACATCAGACTTGCACGCAAGCTCCAACCAGCCAGGCAGAAACCCCCTAGGAAGCTGAACATCCACCGCCTCCCTATCACCAAGGACGTGCTGCAGCAGCAAATCCAAGCAGCTCTCCAAGAAATTCCTGCATCGACTGATGTAGAAGAGGTATGGAGCACCTTTAGAGATGCTGCGTACACAGCAGCAGCTAACACACTCGGCTTTGTACAGAGGAGCCACAAAGACTGGTTTGACGAGAACGACTCTGGAATCTCCAAGCTCCTGAACACACTACATATACGGCATCAGGATCACATTTCCAATAAAGACTGCCAAAGGAAGAAGGACCAGTTCTTGCAAACCAGGCAACTCGTACAGAAGAGGCTGCGTGAGATGAAGACCTGGTGGGAGAGAAAGTCCGAAGAGCTTCAGTCTGCTGCTGATACTCACGACATGAAGACCTTCCATGATGGTCTCCGAGCTGTGTATGGGCCGAGAGTCACAGGATCAACCCCTGTCCGATCCTTGGACCAGACCACCCTCCTGACAGACAAGAAAGACATCCTTGCCCGCTGGGCAGAGCACTTCAACACCCTCCCCAACAGAGACCCGTCCGTATCTGACGAGGTAATTGCAGCCCTCCCACAGCTACCAGTCAATGACTCGCTAGCTGCCCCTCCCACCAAGGCCGAGATCCGGAAGGCCCTGAAGCTGACAACGTCAGGAAAAGCACCAGGAGCGGATGGAATCCAGGCTGACATCTACAAGTATGGAGGCGAGGTGCTGACACACAAGCTGACCGCCCTGTTCCAGTCTATCTGGGAGAGAGGGGAGGTCCCCCCAGGATTTCAAGGATGCTTCAATTGTCCACATTTACAAACGGAAGGGAGACAAACATCCTGCGATAACCACCATGGAATCTCTCTCCTCTGTATCGTCGACAAGATCTTCGCCCGCATCATACTGAACAGACTGGTTGACCATGCCTCCAACACAGTCATCTCTGAAGCACAGTGCGGCTTCCGCTCTGGCAGGGGAACATGTGACATGGTGTTTGCCGTATGCCAGATGCAAAAGAAGTGCCGTGAGCAGAACAAGGAGCTCCACATGGTCTTTGTAGACCTGACTAAGGCCTTCGACACAGTAAACCGCCGTTTTCTGTGGAAGATCCTCCTAAAGTTCGGCTGCCCAGAGAGCCTAATCCAGCTGCGTCCTGGCACCCTCACTGTTATCCATTCTCTTCTCTGCCATGCAGATTGACGCCTTCCAAGACTGTGACCGTGGCATCTACATTCAGTTTCGTACAGATGGCAAACTTTTCAACTTGCGGCGCCTCCACGCCAGGTCCAGGGTGTTTGAGGCACTGTTGAGAGAGTTCTTCTTCGCTGATGACTGTACACTTGCTGCACACACCCATGAGGACATACAGTTCATTATGGACAGGTTCCCAACCTCCTGCAAGCGCTTTGGACTCACCATCAGCCTCAGCAAGACCGAGTCCATGTACCAACCAGCTAGCTCACAGAACGCCAGTACCTCCCCACCACCCACCCACCTGCAATCAAGATCGATGACACAGAGATCAAGTCAGTCAACAAGTTTTGCTACCTGGGAGGCACCCCATGCAGCAACGGAGCCCTTGATGCAGAAGTAATGCTGTGCATCGCCAAGGCCAGCTCCGCCTTTGGCAGACTCAGCAACAGGCTGTGGAACAACAAAGGCATCAGGCTCAGCACCAAAATCAAACTCTACAGAGCTGTTGTGCTGACCACCTTGTTATACTGCTGTGAAATATGGACGATATATCGCCGTCACATTTAACAACTTGAGCAGTTTCACCAGAGATGCCTACGAAAGATCCTCGGCATAAAGTGGCAAGACAGGGTCTCCAACCTCCAGGTCCTAGAGAGGAGCGGCCTGCCCAGCATCGAAAGCCTGCTGATCCAGTGCCAGCTACGCTGGACAGGATACGTTGTCCGCATGACACACAGCAGGATCCCGAAGATGCTCTTGTATGGCCAGCTGAAGGAAGGCCACTGCGAACTTGGAAGACCCTGCAAGCGCTTCAAGGACACCTTGAAGACAAACCTCAAAGCCTGTAGCGCGTCGCTACACATAGACATCGCTTCCTGGGAAACTGATGCCCTTGCTGGAGGATACTGTGCTCTAGTGGCATGAAGACGTTGGAAAACAAGAGAACGCTGGTCATTAAGGAGAAGCGTCAGCGAAGAAAGCAGGGCTCAATTTCTGGAGACGTTTTCCCTTGCAACACCTGTGGGAAGTGCTGCGCATCCAGAATCGGCCTCTTCTCCCATATGAGGACACACTCCGACAGATAAGCATGCCTGCCTACTCGTCCGTAGGTCCGACGGGAGTCTTCATCATTATTATTTTATGTGTATGTTTGCTTTTTCGTCATGCAATCAGGTAACATAAACATGTACATGTCCATGTTTATTTATTTAAGTATTTGAGTGTGTGCCAATGCTCTGTATGCACTTCAACAACCCTTCGCAATTTTTGTGAATGTTCTGATAAAATTTCTGTTTACCTTGAGGTCTGAATGTAGAAAAGCATATGCACGCTTATTTCCCTTTCCTCATTAAAAACTCAAACACACGCACACACACACATACACAGAGAGAGGAACAAAACTTATTTGACTGGATGAAAAACTATACAGCTGCTTATGCATTATCCTAAAAACACCCATCATTCATAAACACATTGCAAGTATGCCATTCACACTCTCCTTCACACTCATCAACATATTGCAAACATGCTATTTAAAAGCCCAGCTATGTTTACTCACTCGTTGTACGCATTAGCAAGAGAATGGCATGCACATACCTATATGCATACATCTTCACAATTGTGCATCCAAAATCCTGTGTCTTGTTTAAACCTTTGTTATTTGTACGTCTTTGTGATTTCTTTGTACGTCTTCGTGTTTTCTTTGTACATATTTTTTGTTTTGTCTGCACATGTCTTTGTATTTTGTTTGTACATGTCTCTCTGTTTTATTGGCATAATTTTCAAACCAATAATGCGCATATTTCTTAGAAATGGAGCAGGGTCTTTTCAGGCCTTTACAAATATAGTAGGTTGAACATGGTAGGGTTTCTTGAGCGAGAATGTAACAAACGCTAATTTAATGGGGGCGGGGATCCAGAATCCAGAGGATAAGAAGTTAGTGATTGCTTGAGTCAAAGCAGGTAAGATTTTGTCAAGGTATTTGAACAGAAGGGTGGTAGGCAGAGTATCGGCATCGCTAGTCTTTGGTGCACAGCTCATAATCACCTTTCTCACGCATTCATCGCTCACAGGTTCAAAGAAACTGAAGGAATGACTACATGCTTTCCAATCCTCACAATGTTCGCTAGCGTTCTGAGGCTCATAGTCCAAACTGTCGCGAAATGGAGTGAGATTGTCCACAACAGGCACCCGGAGAGAGACACTGTGAAACCATGGCCAGTCATCCGCCTTGACAGTATTAACGTACTGTGACCTACAGGTCTTATACCTGACAGTCGTTTGTCCCATCCGTGACAGTATCAACACACTGCGACCATCAGGTCTTTCATCTTACACAATGGCCATCAGGTTTTTCATGTAACACACTGTGACGATCCGGTTTTCAGGTTGGAGTCAGTTCTGTTTGGTGACAACACACGACGTCCGAACTCAGGAGATGAGACAGCTTTTCTTGCCTGCTTGTCTGTTGGAATGTGCGGTGCCTCTGTCTCTGTGTTGCCTGGAGCGTAGGGCTGTAATGCTGTGTCGCCTTAACGAGTTCAGTTCACTCAACTGTGATGAAGTGGCCTGTAATGATGTGGTCTCGTGTGATGTTGTTGGGCCCTGCCCGCCTGTCACTGGTGCCGCATACCGGTTGCGTTTGGAGAGTTTCCTGTTGCCAAGGACGGCGTGCTTGACATGAGACCACATCGGCAGCCCTGCACCAGCTGTTTTGGAATGGTGAGCGGTACTCAGTGGAGCGGAAAGAAGGTTAAAATGGTGTTGCTGCGAGGATGGACTGCTTCCGAATGAAGTATCAGGAACAGTTCGGGGACCGTACTTTTCACAGTATGCCTCGATCATTTCAGGACTCTTTTGAGTAATGGTGGAATCACCCTGGTAAACTGAACATGCGTTAGAAATGTTGATGACGTGGCACTTTAAAGAGGAGGACCTGTGGGCTTCTGAAGGCTGAGGACTGGTGCCGTCTTGCTCAAAAGACGAGTTGTGGCCTTTGCTTGAACTGATAGAAGGCGGACAGGCAATCTGAAATTCGCAGGCAGAGTTGCTGGTGTTTGGATCTCTGGTGGCGGAGTTGCTGATGTCTGAACCTCTAGTGGCGGAAATGACGGACAAGGATTCTTTGACCACAGTGCCACCTTCCCTGATGTCTGCAATGTCAGAAAGTCATTGTTCTTATAAATAGCTTTTCCCGTTGCCACATGTCAATTGTTTGCATGCGCTTTTGCTTGTTTACAATGCTGTTCACTAGAAAATCAGAAAATCAGCAGCACCAAACCTGTACAAGCACTCTCTGTTTATCCCACGACACAAATGAAAGCAAACGAGCACTGAGGTATTATCTGTAATATTTTTAAAGTAAATAAGTTTGTTTGAATACAAAAAGTTGATGATGGTGATAATGATAACAGTAATTCCTGAATAATATGTTTCAGAGCTGGTTTGAAAGGTGAGCTTGGTTGTGTATTCTATATTCTGAATGTCGATCCGCAAAGATATCTAAACTGTAAGATTTACAAATCGAAAACAGCAGTCACCATAGAATTTAGTTTTAATTTAGGGACTGCAGAGGATTGTTGTATCAGTAAAAGACATTAATTACATTTAGAGGCACACTGATACTATCACAGAACATGGGTAAATAAGGGTCTTTCCAAATGACTACAAGTGGTGTGGACAGAGGGAACAAGACAAACAGGCAGACCTACAGCAGTGGACATAGGAAACAAGATAGGCAGACCTACAGCAGTTGACATAGGAAACAAGATAGCCAAGCACACCTACAGCAGTAGACAGAGGGAACAAGATAGACAGGCAGACCTACAGCAGTGGACAGAGGAAACAAGATAGCCAGGCAGACCTAAAACAGTGGACAGAGGGAACAAGATAGCCAGGCAGACCTACAGCAGTGGACATAGGAAACAAGATAGCCAGGCAGACCTACAGCAGTGGACATAGGAAACAAGATAGACAGGCAGACCTACAGCAGTGGACATAGGAAACAAGACAGACAGGCAGACCTACAGCAGCGGACAGAGGGAACAAGATAGCCAGGCAGACCTACAGCAGTGGACATAGGAAACAAGACAGACAGGCAGACCTACAGCAGTGGACAGAGGGAACAAGATAGCCAGGCACACCTACAGCAGTTGACATAGGAAACAAGATAGCCAAGCAGACCTACAGCAGTAGACAGAGGGAACAAGATAGACAGGCAGACCTACAGCAGTGGACAGAGGAAACAAGATAGCCAGGCAGACCTAAAACAGTGGACAGAGGGAACAAGATAGCCAGGCAGACCTACAGCAGTGGACATAGGAAACAAGATAGCCAGGCAGACCTACAGCAGTGGACATAGGAAACAAGACAGACAGGCAGACCTACAGCAGCGGACAGAGGGGACAAGATAGCCAGGCAGACCTACAGCAGTGTACTTAGGAAACAAGATAGGCAGACCTACAGCAGTGGACAGAGGGAACAAGATAGCCAGGCAGACCTTCAGCAGTGGACATAGGAAACAAGACAGACAGGCAGACCTACAGCAGCGGACAGAGGAAACAAGATAGCCAGGCAGACCTACAGCAGTGGACAGAGGGAACAAGACAGCCAGACAGACCTGCAGCAGTGGACAAAGGCGGACTGAGATCCCAGGTCTCTTGGTGATGTCTTGGATAGGCTGTCACCTTGCGCTTGGTGCGACCTGAAGTTTTAGGGTGGGTTTTAATCTTGGTGCAAGACTGGTCTCTGAAGGTGACGGAACGTGCGGCGCCAGCGATTGACACTTGTCTGGGCTTGATGGTAGATTGAATAGAAGACTTAGAGGCAAGTGAAACTTCTTGCTGAGATTGCTGCACGTTCAGCATGGGCCGATTCCAGGCCAGGGACTTTCGGGGCTTCTCCACGGACATGCTCACACCAGCGAGGGTCATTCTCTTCTTGACCAGCTTCTTCATCATAGGGTCAATGTTCATGTCAGCATCCATCAGGTCTGGCAGGAAGGTGTACATGTCGTCCGGCTGCTCCAGGTCCCGTTCCAGCGTGCCCACCAGGAAGTAGGTGGTCATCTTGCCCTTGCCCTTCACATCTATCTCTCCACGGGTCTTGAACACGTAGCCATGTTTTAACAGCTTCCTGACAACATAGAACACGTCACTATTGTACACCTTTCTGACAACTTTGAATACGACATGCTTGTACAGCTTCCTGACAACTTTGAATACATGCTTGCACAGCTTCCTGACGACATTGAACACGTCATCTTGGTACAGCTTCCTGACGACATTGAGCACGTCATATTTGAACACCTTCCTGACGACATTGAGCACGTCATCTTTGTACAGCTTCCTGACAACTTTGAATACGTCATGCTTGTACAGCTTCCTGACGACACTGAACACGTCATATTTCTACAGCTTCCTGACAACATTTAACACATCATATTTGTACAGCTTCCTGACGACATCGAACACGTCATCTTTGTACAGCTTCCTGACGACACTGAACACGTCATCTTTGTACTGCTTCCTGACGACATCGAACACGTCATATTTGTACAGCTTCCTTCCGACATTGAGCACGTCATCTTTGTACAGCTTCCTGACGACACTGCACACGTCATATTTGTACAGCTTCCTGACAACATCGAACACGTCATATTTGTACAGCTTCCTGACAACATCGAACACGTCATGTTTGTACAGCTTCCTGACAACATCGAACACGTCATATTTGTACAGCTTCCTGACAACATCGAACACGTCATGTTTGTACAGCTTCCTGACAACATCGAACACGTCATGTTTGTACAGCTTCCTGACAACATCGAACACGGCATGTTTGTACAGATTCCTGACAACACTGAATGCATTATGTTTGTACAGTTTCCTGACGACATCGAACACGGCATGTTTGTACAACTTCCTGACAACACTGACCGCATTATATTTGTACAGCTTCCTGATAACATCGAACACGGCATGTTTGTACAGCTTCCTGACAACAATGAACGCATTATGTTTGTACAGCTTCCTGACAACATCGAACACGGCATGTTTGTACAACTTCCTGACAACACTGAACGCATTATGTTTGTCCAACTTCCTGACAACATCGAACACGTCATATTTGTACAGCTTCCTGACAACATCGAACACGGCATGTTTGTACAGCTTCCTGACAACATCGAACACGGCATGTTTGTACAGCTTCCTGACAACATCGAACACGGCATGTTTGTACAGCTTCCTGACAACATCGAACACGGCATATTTGTACAGCTTCCTGACAACATCGAACACGGCATGTTTGTACAGCTTCCTGACAACATCGAACACGGCATGTTTGTACAGCTTCCTGACAACATTGAACGCATTATGTTTGTACAGATTCCTGACAAAATTGAACACGTTATATTCGTACAGCTTCCTGACAACAATGAATACGTCATGTTTGTACAGCTTCCTGGCAACATTGAATACGTCATGTTTATACGGCTTGCCGACAACATTGAACACGTCATGTTTGTATAGCTTCCTGAAAACATTGAACACGTCCTGTTTGTACAGTTTTTTGACAACACTAAATACGTAATGTTTGAACCCTTCCTGGAAGGACTGTAAAATATTATTGGAGTGTGTGGAAGGAACTGATTTATTTTCCATTTTAAGTCAAATTCGGTAGCAACAAAGTATTTCCAGAGACAATAGATTTGTAAAACCTTTGTAAACACACACACACACACACACACACACACACACACACACAGAAACTCTTCATTCTGATTTTTGTGTTAATTTATCCAAATATCCATTAACTGATCAATTGCCTTTTAGTATTTTTACTTAAGACATTATCTGTTTTATTGGTCTGTCGACTGAGTTTTTTCCCAAAAAATAATTTGATCTTTCTTAACTCACCATGCCCCGATACTGGAATCAAATCCAGGACTATCAATATAAAGTCCAACGCTGTAATCATTCGGCTATTGCGCCAGTCGAGAGTATGGAGTGAAAACAACAATATTACGCATTGCTCATGAACTTTTGATGTAAAGGGATTACTGGCAAAAATACTCACTCAAATGCAACACTGGTGACGTGTATCCGGCCTGGCACGCTGTTACTGCACATACGCGAAGAAACGTTGACAGTGTCGCCGTAGATGTCATAGCGAGGTTTCTTTTTGCCAATCACACCCGCCACGACAGCGCCTGAGTGTAAACCCACCTTTATCTGTCATAACAAGTGATCATGATTTATCAATAACTGAATGATTCATCTGCCACAACAGAACCTGTATCTGTCATGACAGGTGATCATAATTCAGTGACTATTTGTGGTTACACTCACCATTACACAACTAGAATGGTGACCCACAAAACCCCTTAGAAGCACGTGATAAAACACACACACACACACACACACACACACACACACACACACACACACACAACAACAACAACAACAACAACAAAACACAAAAAAACAGCGACAGCATTTCCCTCAGACTTTCACACTCTTTGGTGTGGTTTGAAAATGTTTATTCAGAATGTGGATAAGTGAGAACCATGCCACCACTAACACTTTGTCCATCTGTGGCAATGACAATCCATTCTCCCAGTCTGTTAGAAATCTTGGCTTCTACTTAGATGAAACACTCTCCATGGATGCACATACCAAACACGTGTGCCACACTCTGTTCTGTAATGTACGTAGATTAGGCAAAGTCACTGCTTTCTTTCCGTTCCTGCTGCCAACAGACCTGCTCTTTCTTTCATAAAATCTAGATTACTGCATTTCTCTGTTGGTAGGCCAATCTGATAACAAACAAAATAAACTTCAATGCATTAAGAATCATGCAGCTGACTCGTGCTCTGCAAACCCAGGCAAGAGAAAGCATCATCACTGTTCAGAGCACCTCACTGGCTTCCTGTGAAGGCGAGAATCCAATACAAGATTGCTTGTCTCTGCTTTCAATGTCTGTAATTCTGCCAGCATATCTTTCTGGTCCTCTCCATCTATACCATTCCTCTATAGAATGATTAGTTCTCTTGACAGCTCTCTGCTTACAGTTCCTTGTTTCTCTCTTGACACTTTTGGTAAATATAATATATGTATATATATTCTGTCTTTGACTCCACTATCGATAACACTCTTCCATACAACACAGCCTATAGAACACAGTTCTATTCAACACAGCCATTTCACCCACTCTAGGGAGACATTGTCGGGAATGGCCAGGGGGCAAAACTGATGCAGAAGTGAAGCTACTGATAGAAGAAAACAGCAAAGAAGAGGACATCATCATATACACAGATGGCTCAGTCACCAAATACCAATCCGGTTGGGGATTCACTGCGAAACAAAATGGAAAAACAATTAGGGAAGAGAATGCTGCCTACAAAGTCACAACCTCCAGCCTACCGATGGAAGTTGCAGCTGTGACACATGCTCTCCAGTGGTTGTCATCTATCCATATGCCTGGAAACCAACATGCCATGATTCTAACGGACTCAATGAACCTCACACAGAAAATTGAAAGTGGAATGGGAAGCCCAGAGTGGCATGAGGCAATGCGCAACTTTCAGATTCAAAAACGTACATGGTCATACTGCCCGGGACATGCAGGTGTCAAGGGAAATGATCTTTTGATAATGGAGTCACAACCCAGGCTGTGTACTTTGATGTATCTAAAGCTTTTGATCGAGTTTGGCATAAGGGACTTCTTCTGAAGTTAAGAGCGAATGGCATACGAGGCAAATTACTTGACTGGTTTTCCGATTACCTCTCTAACCGTATCCAAGCAGTTGTTATAAAGAGTGATATGTCTGATTACAAAGGAATACCCGCAGGTGTTCCTCAAGGCTCTGTACTTGGTCCACTATTATTACTATCTATATCAATGATATTGTATACGACATCCATTCAAACATTAAGCTATTTGCAGATGATACAAGTATGTCCTTAGCACTAAACAACCCAAACATCCGTGCACAAACACTCAATTTGACTTAGAAAAGATAGATTCTTGGGCTAAGCGATGGAAAGTCAAATTTAATGTGGGGAAAACAGACTTATTAATTTTTTCTCGAAACACTGACACAGTTTTACCTCTTACTTTTGGCATCACACCATTACAAAGTACAGACACACATAAACATCTAGGTGTCAAACTCCAAAACAACTGTAAGTGGGAGGAACATATTAAAAGTATAATCAATGCTGTAACTATGTTGGTTTCTTGTCTTAAGACGTATAAGTACAAGTTAAATAGGAGAGCATTAGAAATCATGTACAAATCATTCATATTACCACATTTTGACTATGCTGATATTGTTTGGGATAATTGCACAGATGCACACTCAGATTCTTTGGAAAATTTACAGCTTGAAGCATTAAGAACCATAACTGGATCTGTTCGTGGGACAAGCCACCAAAAAATATACCAAGAATCAGGGTTCTGTACACTTAAGGAAAGAAGGAAAAGACACAAACTTGTGCACTATTTCAAGATGGTTAACGGTCTATGCCCTAACTACCTAAATGATCTTGTTCCTGGTCTTGTTCCAGACAGTAACCCTTACCATATACGCAGGTCATTGGAACGCACCATACCAAGATTTCACACCGAACTCTATCGGAAATCATTCATACCATGTACTACTCATCTCTGGAATTCTCTACCTGATTATGTTAAAACCAGCAATTCCTTAAGCCAGCTTAAACATTACTTGTGTGCTAACGATGCTGTAGTGCCTATTACTTTGGTAAACGGAAGGAACAAATCATTCACTGTCGACTTCGTCTAGGGATTAGTGACTTAAGAGAAGATATGTTCAACAGACATTTAATAAACGACCCACTTTGTGCTTGTGGCACTGCAAGCGAAACTGCTGAACATTATTCATTATTTTGTCAAGACTTTCATATGGCTCGGGCAAACACAATCTTAAATTTATCTCCAAACTACATTCACGTTAAAACTCTGTTGCATGGAAATCCTGTTCTCCAAAATCATACAAATATATTCATATTTCAAACTGTTCACCAGTTTATCTCCGATTCAAATACATTTTAGCTTAGAAAGTATTGTGAAGAAAGGGTACAACATGATTCTATTCGTGAAATATATGTTGGATTTATTTGACTGACCAAATATTCAAAGTTGAATGGATTGGCCAATGATCAGTCAGAATTTCTCCTCTCCCCTCTGTTCCCCCTCCCCCACCACCTTACTCACCACTCTTCTAAATTTTCTTCTTCTTTTTTTCCTTCGTGTTTCTCTTCTATCAGGCCAATTACTCTGGTGATAATAAATTCAATCTCATGTTAATATTGATATTAGTATTATTTTACTATATTATGTACTGTTTGTTTATTTGTTTTGTTCATTATTTCATTACTTACTGTTTATGAATGTTATTTGATACAATTGATAATATGGTTCATCAGCCGTCATGATAAAATTGAAGTGCAACGTTGTGAGTTTGGGGGGTGGGGGGATGCAGTGTAATGTGTGTGTGTGTGTGTGTCGGGGCTCGTGTACATTTATGTGTATTTGTTTGTGCTTTCATATATGCAAAACTGCATATTTGTTGCATATCTGTTAAGCATGTGTGTGTGTATGTGTGAATGTGTGTCTGCATGTTTTACATTTATTTACTTATTTATCATCATTATTGTTTGTTTGTTTTTTTCATTTATTATCATCATCATTATCGTCATCATCATCATTATATTTTTCTTTTTTTTTTCTCAATGCCTGACTAAGCGCGTTGGGTTACGCTGCTTGGCAGATGTGGTGTAGCGTATATGGATTTGTCCGAACGCAGTGACGCCTCCTTGAGCGACTGATACTGATGCTGATACTTCTACCTCTGTTCCCGAGAACAAAAACTAACTGCTTTGCAACTTTCAAATAAAAATATTTAGATACACCTTTTTGAAATTAACCTCTCCTGAAGCCTGCGACTGTGCGAGGGTGTGTGCTTATTTCTGTCTTCTGTATATAATCTTATGCTGTTGAGGTGCTGTATGGAAGACAGAGTGGTGAGGGTGATACTGATTAAGTCCTGTGATTTTAATTGTGAACTATTTTGGCTTGATATATCATGTATGTGACTGGTTTTTAAGTATCTGGACTGGTTTTAAACGTGAACATAAACTTTTGTTTGTGTTTGGTGTTGACGTAGGGTTATGAATGGAAGTTGCCATTCTCGCGTTTAAGTGCATGTTTTAAACATAAACTTTTACATTACGCAGCCAAGTTGAGTATGTTCTGTATGGAAAAGAGCAATACAAATTATTATCATTATTATCATTACCGTTGTTGTTGTGTCCAATATTACAGAGCAGAGTATAACCCTGCAATTACCGGCACCAATTAGGAAATATCATAATTATTTCATTGATGAATTGTTTTGTACAGGTTTCGCACGGTCATATGGAGGGTTGCGCCTTGGTGTGTGTGTGTGTGTGTGTGTGTGTGTGTAAGGCAAGGCAAATCCAGCCACTGCTGCCACCTCCACCCTTCTCTGTTCACCCACCCCGCCCATTGCACGTGCACTGCGTCTAAGGACAGCCACCCCGCCCAGTGCACGTGCACTGTGTCTGAGGACAGCCACCCCGCCCAGTGTACGTGCACCGTCTGTGCAAATCCATCTCGCTTTTTGCACATGCACTGTGTCTGAAGACAGCCACCCCACCCTGTGCACATGCACCGTGTCTGTGGACATCCACCCTGCTTTGTGTGCATGCACTGTGTCTTCAACCGTCCGGCCGAGGGCAAGTGCACTTTGTCTAAGTTGAAGCCTGCCCTACCCAGAGCACGTGCACTCAACAAATATCTCGCCCAGTGCAAGTACACTGTGTTTGAACACACCCACCCCGCCAACGCGTGAGCAATTTGTCTTCAACGGCCCGGCTCAGTGCATTATCAGCCCTACCTGCAGAGGCAGCCCCGTGGCGGGGGAACGGACATAACTGGCGGCCACGATCATGTCCATGGCAAAGTCCGCCATCCTCTGCGCGTGGTCCTTCTGCTCTTCAGGCACCCCCGTCACTGCCATGTAGGCGTCGCTTATCGTCTCCATCTGTCATCATCATCGTCATCATCTACCCCTGGCATTCTCCGTACTGACACATGGTTATCTCATGTCGTATCCGCACATCATCATCATCACCTTCAGCATCTATTTCTAGTATTTCTCTTATTGATAAGTATACCTACTAGGTAGTCGTGTCAGCCGTCGTCATCATGACCACCAGGTTTTGTTTTTGTCACTTTCTTTGCCGTGTCACCATCAGCCATGACTTTCACCCTCAATATTCAGCATGAATCATGACCTTAACACTCAATAGTCACCATCAACCATGACATTCACCCTCACTAGTCACCATTAACCATTACCTTCACCCTCAATTGTCACCATTAACCATGACCTTCGCCCTCAATATTCAGCATTAACCATGAACTTCACCATCAACCAAGACCTTCGCCTTCAAAATTCACCCTCAGCCATTATCTTCACCCTAGTCACAACCAACTATGACCTTCACCCTCAAAAGTCACCATCAGCCATGATCTACACCTCAGTCACCATCAACGATGACCTTCACCCTCAACAGTCGCCATCAAGCATGACCTTCACCCTCAATAGTCACTATCATCCATGACCTTCACCCTCAACTGTCACCAACAAAAGTAACCATCAGCCATAATCTTCACCCTAGTCACCATCAACTATGACCTCCACCATCAATAGTCACAACCAATCATGACCTTCACCCTCAATTGTCACCATCAACCATGACCACCCTTGATAGTCACCAGCAGTCATGACCTAAATCCTAAATGGTCACCAGCAATCATGACCTCCACCTTCATTAGGTGTTTCGACTCAAGTCGTGCAACGTCCTGATTTCACAGGTAAGTGTGTGTGTGTGTGTGTGTGTGTGTGTGTGTGTGCGTGTGTGTGTCTGTCTGCCTCTGTATGTGCGTGTGTGTGTGTGTGTGTGTGTGTGTGTGTGTGTGTGTGTGTGTGTGTGAACGAGACAATTGGAGATGGGTGGGGGAGGTGACCTTGTAAACTTTATGCACGTCGGTGGCGGTGTCAAATCGGGAGAAGATATCGCAGAGCATGTCCACCACTTCGTCGGCGGAACACGTCCACACAATGTCGGTGAAGGTGAGGATGCTGCTGAACAGCACCGTGGCCCACTCGTACCGCTCTGCAAAAGGTCACACAGGTCAGAAGGCCCTACACCATCATCAGCTGATCTGCTTCCCATATCTCCGAGTCCTCTGCAGAAAACAGACTCTTCATATCTGGCAAGAATGTCTTTTGTTGACGATATAAGTAATGCAGTCTATCAAGGACAAAGTGTCCAATTAAATCATTAATGATGATGGTTTTCAGTTACTTTTTTTTAATTACGAGGGTGTTATGCGTTTTTCATTGACATGCCAAATTGCGGGCTAACGACAAGAAGCAAAGACAGCGACGTTCACATGCATGAAAAAGGAATAAATAAATGAACATACGAACGAATGAATGAATAAGAAAGAATATAATGAAAACGTAGCAAATATTACACCAGTCAACCTGCACCCTCATCATTTGATTTCTGTCCCTGTTTTTCGCCCATTGTAGTTAATGAAGACCTTGGCATCTCTAATCAGTGATTGACTGGACGTGGTATGTCTGAAGATGGCTGATCAATCCGGTTCAGGCACAATATGATCTGGCACATGTTAAGCTGACATGTGTGGGCACAGCAGTTTGCGCACTGGCTGCTGTGGACTTACGGAATTCCTGTTAGTAGTTCTCCTTGCTTCTGAGGTCTGGGAACCTTTGTGGATGAGGCTGCGCCATGCTGAGCGGCCCTGTGCAGGGTTTCCCAGGTGGCTCTGTTAATGTAAAGAGACGTCAGGGAAGCTTTCAGAATGTCCTTGAAGCGCGTTTTCCTTCGTCCAATCGTCCGCTTTCTCTGTGATAGTTCGCCATGGAGAAGTAACTTTCGGAGCGTTCATCTTACATCCTGACAACACGACCTGCCTATCGTGTTTGGAATCTTTTGAGCATTGAGTGGACAGATGGCAAATCAGGCTACAGAGAACTTCCGTGTCTAGTTCTTTGTTCTGTCATTTGATCAAGATCTTTCGAAGACAGGCCATGTAGATTTGATTCGAAGGATCCTGTAGAGTTGGTTGAGCTGCAGAATGTGTCGTCGATAGACAGTCCACGTTTCACTGGCACACAGGAGCGTAGGAAGAACTGATGCTTGCTAATTTTGTCTTCAGGCTGATTCATCAACGTTCCCATCGGCTCGCAGTCTACCAAAGGCAGAGTTTGTACTGGAAATCCTACAGTTGATTTCAGCATGAATAGTCGCTGCTGGGGAGAAGGTGCTGTCAAGGTATGTGAACTGGTTTTATCACATGCTGCCTGCTCACTAAGATCTGATAAACATGTGGAGGAATTAAACCAAGGGCTTACGCAGACTGGACCCGATGTTGACATCACAAGAGATTATCTGAAATAAGCAATGGCAAAATGCAAGAAATACATTGATCCTGGCATGACCTCCGTCTTCTTTGTGCTGACGGTAAGCCCAAACTTGACTAACATGGCTGAGAATTTGCCCTTGCTGGCTATTGCCAAAGCTTGCAGTCTTCTCAAGCCATCATGCCATCGTGAAACTGGCGCATCATGTTGAATGAATATCTTTGGGCAGCTGAACCTTGACGTGGTATGCCACAGGCCCCAACGACTGACATGTCGAAGGTGTTCGTGAGATCAACAAAAGTTGTACAGAGTATCATGGTTTTTCTGTCCTCCAATACACAGACTCACTTCTGTTAACACACATGGAGCAACACGCACACTTGCTTTTCTTAAAAAACACACATGCCTTTCTTTAATGGTGTAGTACAATGTATATGCCATCTACAATGAGACAGGGACCTCGTACCAGCATTAACATAGCCTTTTGCTGTTAGCTGGTTGGCCACTTTCAGTGGCATCAGTTCATGCAGCAAGCGTTCTGTCTTCAGTTTTTCTTCCTCGAGTTCTTTGGATGTGTGCTTCAGGGCTGTGGTCGTTTCGTCCACCTTCTTCCTGTCACACACACACACACACACACACACACACACACACACACACACACACACACACATGTTATCTTCATAATTTGTACAGATGTGATCGTCATGTTTGTAAAGTCGTGATCATCATAGTTTGTACAGATGAAATAGTCATGTTTATAAAGATGTCATCGTCATATTTGTAAAGGTGTGATAGTCATGTTTGTATGGATGTGATTGTCATATTTGTAAAGATGTGATATTCATGTTTGTAAAGAGTGATCGTAATTTATAAAGATTTGATCCTCATAGTGTTTTTGCTTTTTTCTGCTGTCTGGGTTTATTCCTCTTCTCTCGTCCATCCATACCACAATTCATGCATTCATACAACATCTTTCTTTTGTGGTCGTTATATAGAGTATCAGTATCAGTCGCTCAAGGAGGCGTCAATACGTTCGGACAAATCCATATACGCTACACCACATCTGCCAAGCAGATGCCTGACCAGCAGCGTAAGCCAACGCGCTTAGTCAGGCCTTGAGAAAAAAATTATAATGATAATAATAATAATAATACAAATAATAATAATAATAATATAAAATAGAAAGAAATAAGTAAATAAATAAAATAATAGATAAATATACAGAATTACCTGTGAATGGACATGAAATTATATATATTATATATAAAGTTGAAAAACAACAACAAAGAAAATTTAAAAAATAAAGAAAAATTCATGGCGACACCATGCAACAAACATAGGCAATGACATTTTTAAAGAACACACAAACCCAAAAGTCATGTGTAATATGATCCTACTTCTAAATTAATTTTCTGAGCTGTGCTACCTCTTCAAAAACCACTTTATACCGTAGGAAAAACTTTGTCTTTTTTTTACCTTACTAATGCACATCTTACCCACTAAAAGAACTTGATTACTCAATGGTTATATAAAGATCCTTCGTTCTCATTATAGCCAAACAACACATCGGTTAGTTTCAGTTTCAGTTTCAGTAGCTCAAGGAGGCGTCACTGCGTTCGGACAAATCCATATACGCTACACCACATCTGCCAAGCAGATGCCTGACCAGCAGCGTAACCCAACGCGCTTAGTCAGGCCTTGAGAGAAAAAAAGATAAGTAAATAAATAATAATTATAATATTAAAACAACAACAACAACAACAAAAAAAAGATGAATTTTGTATCCACTGTTGAAAATACAAAATATTCAATGTCTTTCCAGAATTGTCGTACAGATAGGCATTCAAAGAAGAAGTGTTCGATGACACCCACTGTGTTCGAGTAGTAATTACAAAACACTGAGTAAAACACACCCATTCTCTGAAGCAGAATGCTAGTAGGATACAGATTATGCAGTCACTTCCATTGCAACTCGAGCAATCGCACTTCTTTTGTTACCCGCCTTAGCATGAGCCAAACCCATTCACTACAGTAAAAAATAATTTTCTATTCCACAATTCGACCGCGATCGGTGTCAGAGGTGTACTGTTGCTTTTTTGAGCAGGTATGCTTTGATTTGTTTTGGTTTTGCAACAAAACAGTTTGTTTCATAGATATGATTATCTGTTTCCAGATGTATTTCACCATTTTTGATCCAGTTTATCCAAGTTTGTGGAATAGCATTTAATACAGCATTGTACGGAACTAACGTTTTGATCAAGTTCATTTTGTATTTCGTCCAGCGTCATAAATCGCTTTTCCTGTATACTGATAATGCCACTAATTTTTATGAAACCCCTTTCTCGCCATTTTGAGAAATAAAGCATTTTCTGATTATATTTGATAATTATATCATTAAATAGGTATTGCTCAACGATGTCTTTTGCTAACACACTGTCCTTTTGCGTTTTAGTTTTATTGTCCAAATACATAAGTTAAACTTCTCTCCAGTTTTTTTTCTTTTATTAATGACTCCTTGGATCTCCATTTTAGTACAATTTATTTCGAATAACTCATCGGCAATAGCAATTTTATGAAACTGCCAAAAAGGAGTGAAATACCATTTTTTCTGATCTTCTGGTATGTAATTTCCCAACCCATTGTAGATTTTTTAAAACCCCAATATTTTGTAACTGTACTATGTTAACCATATGCAACCCTCCTTTTTCACAACCAGACTACATAACTTTACATTTAACTATCTCAAATGCTCTCCTGTTATTGTGTTGATTGTAGTGAGAATGTATTTTGACAATTCAACTGATTGCATCACATATACAAACTGGCTTATCAAGAAGGTTTTGATCACTACTATTTTACCGTGTATGCTGAGAGGTTCCTTTTGCTCCAGTCTTTTATCTTTGTGATCAATGTTTTCTATTCTGGTTTTCCAATTTTCCTGTACTTCTTTTGCCATTTTGTCTTTTGTAAAGACAGTTCCTAAGATTTTTATTTTCTCTACTATTTCGAATGGAATAGTAAGATTTTGTTACATATATCGCCCACTACTAGAACCTAAGTTTTGTGCATATTTAGCTTCAAACCTGAAAAACTGGCAAATTGTTTCAAAATAGTTGTTGCCTTAATAATGTCATTCTCATTTTTCAGAAACAGATTTGTATCGTCTGCCATCTGTTGTATCTTGATGCTTACAATAATTATTGTTTTCGTTTTGATGTGGTACTTGTATTCCAGATATGTCACTGTTCCTTATCTTGGTGGCTGATAATTCTACTGCAAGGACAAAGGCTAGTGGGGAAAACGGACAACCTTGCCTCATACCGCAATTAATATCAAAGCTTTATCCACTTCCTGAAGTTAGTCCCAAAGCCAAATATATCAAATGCATGCAGTAAATATGATTTTGATATAGAATCAAATGCTTTTGAATAGTCTAATACCAGTACAACAGCTCGCTTTACCTGTTTTATTTTCTGTTATTACGTCATCAAACGTACGAATAACTGTAGCAGTATTTCTGCGTTTCGTATATCCAACTTGATCATCACTAACTATGCGTTGAATAACCCCACTATGTCTGTGAACCATAATCTTAGCCAGAATTTTATAGTCAGTGTTCATTAATGTTATGGGTCGCCAGTTTGTTAGAAGTTCTCTGTCTGGTTCTTTACCTTTATGAATAAACGTTATTACACCTTGATATTGTGTATACGATAGCTCGCCCCTATCAAATGATCCATTAAATGATGCTGTGAGTATTCCTTTCAATTTGAACGTAAAGAATTTCATAAACTCATTAGTGATTCCATCCATTCCTGGGGCGGATCCGTTTTTCATGCTCGATAAAGCACGTGATGCTTCATCCATTGTTACAAGACCTTCGCATGATTCTTTCTCGACACTTATCAAGACGAGGGAAGTTTTCACCTGCCATGAATTCGTTTGTTGCTTCCATTACGTTTTCAACCTAAGTTGTTTTTTTTTATCGAAAAGATTTTTATATAAAGATACCTGTTTTGCCATTATTTTTCTAGATCACAGATAGTGTTCCCAGACTCTGTTGATAGACGAGTCATTACATTTAATAGACGAGTCATTGCATTTTTCTTTTTCCTAATCTTTTCAAGATTACAAAAATATTTGGTCCTCATAGTAAAAAAATGTGATCGTCATGTTCGTAAAGATGTGATCGTCATGTTTGTAAGGATATGATCGTTATAGTTTGTAAAGATGTGATCGTCATTTTATAAAGATATAATCTTCATAGTTTCTATAGGTGTGATCTTCATAGTTTGTAAAGACGTGATCCTCATAGTTCCTAAAGATGTGATAAGATATGATCGTCATTTTATAAAGATATAATCTTCATAGTTTCATTAGATGTGACCCTTATGGTTTGTAAAGACGTGATCCTCATAATTCGTAAAGATGTGATCCTAAAGGTGTAATCCTTATGGTTTGCTAAGATGTGATCCTTGTTGTTTGTAAAGATGTGATTCCTACACTTCTGGGACATGGCTTGCTGGCTGACCTCGCGAATACACTACCCGTCACCACTCCACATTGTCACCCACCCCTTCCTGTCACCACCCCCATCCACTCCACATTGTCACCCACCCCTTCCTGTCACCACCCCCATCCACTCCACATTGTCACCCACCCCTTCCTGTCACCACCCCCATCCACTCCACATTGTCACCCCACTCCCACCCCTTCCTGTCACCACCCCCATCCACTCCACATTGTCACCCACCCCTTCCTGTCACCACCCCCATCCACTCCACATTGTCACCCCACACCCACCCCTTCCTGTCACCACCCCCATCCACTCCACATTGTTACCCCACACCCACCCCTTCCTGTCACCACCCCCATCCACTCCACATTGTCACCCACCCCTTCCTGTCACCACCCCCATCCACTCCACACTGTTACCCACCCCTTCCTGCCACCACCTCCATCCACTCCACACTGTCACCCACCCCTTCCTGTCACCACCCCCATCCACTCCACATTGTCACCCACCCCTTCCTGTCACCACCTCCATCCACTCCACATTGTCACCCACCCCTTCCTGTCACCATCCCCATCCACTCCACATTGTCACCCACCCCTTCCTGTCACCACCTCCATCCACTCCACATTGTCACCCACCCCTTCCTGTCACCATCCCCATCCACTCCACATTGTCACCCACCCCTTCCTGTCACCACCTCCATCCACTCCACACTGTCACCCACCCCTTCCTGTCACCACCCCCATCCACTCCACATTGTCACCCACCCCTTCCTGTCACCACCTCCATCCACTCCACATTGTCACCCCACTCCCACCCCTTCCTGTCACCACCCCACTCCCACCCCTTCCTGTCACCACCCCCATCCACTCCACATTGTCACCCCACTCCCACCCCTTCCTGTCACCACCTCCATCCACTCCACATTGTCACCCCACTCCCACCCCTTCCTGTCACCACCTCCATCCACTCCACATTGTCACCCACCCCTTCCTGTCACCACCTCCATTCACTCCACATTGTCACCCCACACCCACCCCTTCCTGTCACCACTCCCATCCACTCCACATTGTCACCCCACACCCACCCCTTCCTGTCACCACCCCCATCCACTCCACATTGTCACCCCACTCCCACCCCTTCCTGTCACCACCCCCATCCACTCCACATTGTCACCCACCCCTTCCTGTCACCACCTCCATCCACTCCACATTGTCACCCCACTCCCACCCCTTCCTGACACCACCCCCATCCACTCCACATTGTCACCCCACTCCCACCCCTTCCTGTCACCACCCCCATCCACTCCACATTGTCACCCACCCCTTCCTGTCACCACCTCCATCCACTCCACATTGTCACCCCACTCCCACCCCTTCCTGTCACCACCCCCATCCACTCCACTCCAGTCCTATGTTCCAGGCAGCAAGAGGAAAGCTGTTCACTCACGCCACTTGGATCTCGGTCATCCTCTGCTGGTTGAGCAGCACCAGTTCCCGCTTGCAGTCGTACTGAGGTATGTCGGCCGCGAAGATTTTCTTCTCCTTCATGTCATTCAGTGACTGCAGGCGTGGGGACCCCATGAACAGCACTTGGCAACAGTTGGGCAGCCACATCATCTGACCTGTCGACCACACATCGCCACATCATCTGACTTGTCAACCGCAAAGTGCCACATTATCTGACCTGTCGACCACACAGTGCCACATCATCAGACCTATGTGGAGCGGGGGGTGGAGGGCACAGTGAATGGTCAAGTCACGGCGTGTGTCGTTCGTGAGGCTGTGCACAGCAGGACCACATGGCCATACACAGGACCACATGGCCGTACACAGCAGGATCACAAGATAATAATAATGATAATAACGAAAAGTAGAAGAACAAGAGCAAGAAAAACAAGAACAAGAATATGTCAAACATGCTCAAATCGCTGTACAATGTAAAACTTGATGTTTGAAACATGCATTGAATTAAATACTAAAATGATAACTTCTACACACAACCCTACATGGACGTCAAATATTAACGATCATTTATGAACACAACACAAAAACAGCGCGCACCACATAACACAATTACATATCAACCCATTGTACTCTAGGGAGCTCACAGTTCGGAAGGCTTCCTGCCATACTGATAAGGACAAACGCAGAAATTATACACTGAAATCAACCAGTTTTTCCTCCAAACTGCCATGTGTGGACACAGCCGGGACTACTGTAGACGTTTGTTCCTTTTGCTTGCGGTTTGTGCGTATGTGGGAACATGGAAACCGTTTTCATGAAACAGATTTAAACACTCGAGCATAGTACTTTCAAACATCGCCATATGTAAATGATGGAATCTCAAATAAAAAAAACCCCAAACAAACAGAATAGATTTAAAAAAAAAAAAACTCAACCAACATTTATTTCATTATACAACCCCCCCCCCCCCAATAAAAACAACAAAACAAAAAAAACAACAAAACAAAACAACAAAACAAAACAACAAAACAAAAAACAAAACACAAAAAAACCAACAGAATAGTTAAAATCACTCTAAATACTTTAAAAAACAAACAAACACATACATCACAGTGCTCAGATAATTTCATACAAAGATGTTCTCAGTACTTGATTAATAAGAGAGGCAAGGACATCAAGACTCACTTGTGATGCACTAATATATATATATATATATATATAAAATAAATAAATTAAAAAAAATTTAAAAAAGATTTAATCGCTAAAATGTGTTCTATATTTGTTATCATAAAGCTTCGTGTTAAAAAAAAAAAGAATAAAAAGGTCTGAGTGCAGATTCGAACCTGCATGCCCGGGTGGGAAGACATTGTCGTAGTCACTGCACTATTGCGGATCTATCAAGGACGCTCAAAATTTAATACATAAGCATGACGCTGTTTAAATCATGTTATTTTGGTTTATCTCGGGCATTTAAAATTCTTATTCTTTCAAGTCCGCGTTGCCATCGCCGCAACCACACTGCAACATTTAGCTGTTTTCTCTGGACCTAGGTAGATGTAAGACAATGGAGAACCGAGGAACCGTAAGCAGAGAAGTGTCAAGAGAGAGCGCGAGATAGATGGAGCAGATCAGAAAGATATGGTGGCCACACCAGATGAAAGCCGCACAACTCACCCTGGAGGACAAAGGGCTGTTGGTCCGCGGCGGTGTGGACTTCGATGATGAAGACGCTGTTAATGAAACTGATGATGTTGGCCAGTGTGGGCTGGATGACGGGCTGCACAATGGTGGCCAGCGCGGAGAAGTGGAGGTTGGTGCCGGGCAGGGTGGTCATCAGTTTGAGGATGGCCAGGCCGCAGTGCTGGACGTTCAGCTCCTTGTCCATCAGGACGTAGTAGGGAAAGGCCACGCTGAGGTCACCCAGTCTGGGCGCGCGCACACACACACACACACACTCTTTACAACATGTGGTGGGGAAAGGCCATGTCAGGTCCCCCAGACTAAACAAAGGTTAGGGAAAATATGAAAGAATTCCCATCAGAATGAAACTTCTGATCATCCAGTCGGAATGAAGCAAAGACAGACCTTTCCAATTTATTTCCTCTATGAGTTAATATATTGTGAAATGCGCCGGAGATCTCTTTTAAATGAAAGTGCGGGAATCCCTTTACATGACTGCCTTGAAATTCCTTTTACAATATTGCTCGAGAATCCCTTTTACTTATAGGCTCATTGGTCGGGAATCCCCTTTGCATAATATTCTGTGAATCCTTTTTACATGATAGCCTAAGGAATTCCTTTTACATGACATGCTGAGAATTCCTCTAACATAATGGGCTGAGAATCCTGTCAGATGTGGGAGGGAAGGGGGTGAGGGAAGGGTTAGAGCAATCAGACTGACGGGATATGGGACGAAGGAGGAAGGGTGTGTGTGGGGGGGGAGGGGGCAATCAGACTGACGGGTTGAGGGAGGAAGGAGGGAGGGGGGTGTAGGGGGAGGGGGCAATCAGACTGACGGGTTGAGTGAGGAAGGAGGGAGGGGGGTGTAGGGGGGGGGCGGACAATCAGACTGACGGGTTGAGGGAGGAAGGAGGGAGGGGGGTGTAGGGGGGGGGACAATCAGACTGACGGGTTGAGGGAGGAAGGAGGGAGGGGGGATGTGTGTGTGTGTGTGGGGGGGGGGGGGCAATCAGACTGACGGGTTGAGGGAGGAAGGGGGGTGGGGACAATCAGACTGACGGGTTAAGGAAGGAAGGGGGGTGGGGACAATCAGACTGACGGGTTGATGGAGGAAGGAGGGAGGGGGGATGTGTGTGTGTGTGGGGGGGGGGGGGACAATCAGACTGACGGGTTAAGGAAGGAAGGGGGGTGGGGACAATCAGACTGACGGGTTAAGGAAGGAAGGGGGGTGCGGACAATCAGACTGACGGGTTGAGGGAGGAAGGGGGGGGGGGGGCAATCAGACTGACGGGTTGAGGGAGGAAGGGGGTGGGGACAATCAGACTGACGGGTTGAGGGAGGAAGGGGGGTGGGGGACAATCAGACTGACGGGTTGAGGGAGGAAGGGGGGTGGGGACAATCAGACTGACGGGTTGAGGGAGGAAGGGGGGGGGGACAATCAGACGGGTTAAGGAAGGAAGGGGGGTGGGGACAATCAGACTGACGGGTTGAGGGAGGAAGGGGGGTGGGGACAATCAGACTGACGGGTTGAGGGAGGAAGGGGGGGGGGGACAATCAGACAGACGGGATGTGGGAGAGAGGGAGGGGAGACAATCAGACTGACGGGATGTGAGAGGGGTGGCCTCCCTGCACGGCGCTGTCCACGTTGATGACCATCCTCCCGTGGACACTTTTCTTAAGTGTGGCCGTTCTGTCCGCTTGGAACAGCCCCTGCCCTCCAACCACCCTCACCTGCCGTGTCATGACGCGCACCGTTATCATCATCATCATCATCATCATCATCACACCCATACAAATCATCATTATCACACACACACACACACACACACACACACACACACACACACACCTCTCTCTCTCTTTCACAAGCACACACACACACTCTTTCACACACACACACCATCACACACCATCACACACACAAACATACACTATCACAGTGTAATGAGGAAGGTGGCAGAATGGTTAAGACGCTCAGCTGCCGATACAGAAAGACCGTAAGGGTCTGGATTAGAATCTCGCTATCGCCTTTGGAAATCAAGTCTTTCGGATGAAATGATAAACCGAGGTCCCGTGTGCAGCACGCACTTAGCGCATGGAAAAAGAACCCAGGCAACAAAGTGTTGTACATTGGAAAATTATGTAAAAAGAAATCCACTCTGATATGTACACAAAATAGAGGCATGCACTCAAGGCCTGATAAGCTCGTTGGGTTATGTTGCTGTCAGGCATCTGCTTAGCTGATGTGGTGTGGCGTATATGGATTTGTCCGAACGCAGTGACACTTCTTGAGAAACTGAAACTGAAACCATCACACACATCATCACAAACACACACTACCACACACACACACACACACACAAACCATCACACACACAACATCAAACATGATCACTCACACGCCATCACACACACCATCACATACATCACACACGCCATCACACACACCATCACATACATCACACACACACACAAACCATCACACACACCATCACACACACACACAAACCATCACACACACACAACATCAAACATGATCACACACACAACATCAAACATGATCACACACACAACATCACACACACACCAACACATACATCACACACCATCACACACACACACACACACACACACTCACACACAAACCATCACACACACACACACAACATCATCTTCATCACACACACACCATCACAAACATCATCACACACACACATCATCGTCATCGTCACACACACACGCACGCGTGCGTGCACATACACACACACACAGGCACACACATCACAAACACGTGCACACCATCACAAACATCATCCCAAACACACAGAGTGTAATGCAATTTTGTGTTGTACACTGTAACGTAATGTAGTGCAGTGATATATAAGGTACAGTGCAATGCAATGAAATGTGGTCTAATGTAGTGTAATATGGTGTTGTGCAGTGTAATGTAATGTGGTGTAGTACAGCGTAATTTAATGTGTAGTGTAATGTGGTGCAGTGTAATGTAGTGTAGTGCAGTGCAATGGTATAGTGCAGTGTATTGTGGTTCAGTGCAGTGCAATGTGGTATGGTGTTGTGCAATGTAATGTGGTGTAGTGCAGTGCAATGTGGTATGGTATAGTGCAGTGCGGTATGGTGTGGTGCAATGCAATGTGTAGTGCAGTGCAATGTGGTATGGTCTAGTGAAGTGCAATGTGGTGTGGTGCAGTGTAATGGAATGTGGTGAGATGAGGAGCAATGTAATATGGTGTAGCACAGTGTAATGTGGTATAGTGCAATATATTGCAGTATCATGTGGTGTAGTGAACATCACTGACCTTTCATGGTGGTGTGGTGTTTATATATGTTGCAGCATTGTGTGCATCGCTGACTTCAATGGTGGTGTGGTGTGGAGCTATTATGTATTGCAGCACAGTGTATATCACTGACCTTCATAGTGGTGTGGTGTGGTGTATAGATATTGCAGCACAGTGTACATCACTGACCTTCATTACGGTGTGGTACTGCACTTTCCCAGGTTCCACCTCTTGCTGTGTGCAGTCCACCACACTGACTATGGCTTCTTGCTTGTACAGGTGTTTCCCCACCGCCTCAACGAGCGCTGACACACGAACACCATCACACACACACACACACACTTCTCAACCTATTTCTGGATGACTGTCAGTATCAGGTTGTCATGAGGTTCGCCACCAGAGACACCGCACTGCTGCTGAGTCACTTCCCTCATGTCAGTGGCGGAATTCAACTCAAACAGGACATCCCTTGCTAACCCCGCTCCCCCTCCGCCCCCCTCCCCCCACCATACCCCCGAATCTCACCCCCGCCCAACCACACCCCGTTGTTAGTAATTTTTGAAAATTCCTTGCTGCCCCTCAACTTCACCCCGTGCCCCCCCCTCCAACAAACAACAGCCCGTAATCAGTGATTTGAGGACATTCATTCCAACCCTCCGACCCGCATCTCATCCCCCGCCTACGTCTCCTGCCTCCGCTACAGCCCGTAGATTGTGATTTGATGATATTTTCATTCATTATCTAAAAATTAATTTGATTTTTTTTCTCATTAATTTATTATCATTATTATTGATTTTTTTCATTAATGACTTACCCATTTATTTGTTTGTGTATCTTATTTTACTCCATTTATTCTTTTTTTCCTCATGGCCTGACTAAGAGCGTTGGGTAACGCTGCTGGTCAGGCATCTGCTTAGCAGATGTGGTGTAGTGTACATCAGAATTGTCTGAACGCAGTGACGCCTTGAGTAACGGAACTGAACTGAATGGAGGACATTCTTTGCTACACCTAACTACATATGTAGATCAGTCTGGGAGTGTCACCATACCTCACGCCATCCACACTTCAGAACCTGTCAACACCTCCTGTCCCACACAGAACTGACAGATGTATGAAGTGAAGACTGAGAGGGAAGGTGGGTAGGAGAGAGGATGACATGTGAAACAGACAAGAGAGTCGAGAGGTCATCAGGAACGGCAAGCAGTTCAAGGCGCAGCCAAGGAAGTGGAACACATCTATTGAGGGGAGACCATAGACTGGTCTGCAAGCACAGCCTAGCTTTGAGTTACCACCCTTTATATAGCACCAGCCTTCGGGAAGTTCCCGTCTTTGGGGCATAGTTTCCGTTTAATTCACACACACACACACACACACACACACATACGCGCGCGCGCGCGCACGAACCGTCATGCACACACGCACACACAGGGAGAGGAGCTGACCTTGCACAATGGGGAAGTAGCCCGGCCGCCAGCTGTAGTAGTCTAACGTCAGTGAGCCATCATCGTGCTCCTGACATCTGAAACACCAACACCCGTCTGTGTGCACTCACGTGTTTTTGTGCGCGCAAGCGTGCGTCCGTGTGTGGCCCCGCCGATTTGTTTTGCTCTATGCTGAACTTGTGCGTGTATGATCAACCGTTGTTCGTGCAGCGCGTGTTTCTGTGTGAGTGACCGCATAATATTTTTGGGTGGTTTGAGTGAGCGTGTGTGTGTGTGTGCGCACCGGCGCGCCCGTGTGTGTGTATGTGTGTGTGTGTGTGTAGTACTGATGTCACTCTGTGTGTGTGTGTGTGTGTGTGTGTGTGTGTGACTGTGTGATTGCGTGTGTATGTGTGTGACTCTGTGTGTGTGTGTGTGTGTGTGTGTGTGTGTGTGTGTGCACTGTGTCACTCACTGCATATCTGTGTGTGCGTGACTCGGCGTGCGACTCTGTGTGTGTGTGTGTGTGTGTGTGTGTGTGTGTGTGTGTTCAAATTTGTGCGTGTGAAGGGCACCTGAAGGAGGGAGACACGATGCCCTTGTAGGACAGGGACAGCATGGAATAGAGAGAGTCTAGGTTCTGAACGAAGGTGAACAGGTCCTTCCCCAGAGTCAGCAGCATCTTGTCATAGCCATGCTTCATGCAGTACGTCAGGAAGTACGTGCCGAACTCCTTCAGCAGTGATTCCATGGATAACCCTGCGTACACACACACACACACACACACACACACGGGCGAGCGGGTGAGCATGTTCAGGTTGCGCAAAACTATTAAGCAGAATTATTTTACAAAGCAGCTATTATAGACTTCCCGTTCCACGATTCGTTCATTCATCTGTCTGGTCTACATTGTTGTTGAACAGTGTGATGAGTCGCTGCGCTTCAATAACAACACCACGTTTTCCGACACTTTGTGTCGTCTGCTACGTGTTGTATCACGTGACCTTCCTGACTGGCTGAACACGGTTGTCTGCGTGCAGCAGTCAGTGTGAAGCAGTACGGCCTCCAACACTTCACTTCAACAATGTGTGGTGTGTTTCCATTGTTCAGGTGGTCAATTGTCCACAAAGGGTGTGTGTGTGTGTGTGTGTGTGTGTGTGTGTGTGCACAAAGCTGGAATTGTAGGTGAGTGCTTGCAACACAGTCCAAAAGCACCTTCTGTCATCATATTGGTGATTTTGTCCTGTGCTTGATAACGTAATGGGTGTGGTCAAGGGCGAGGGATGCAGATACAAATGTAGGGATCTGTTTTGTAAATCTATGAACATCCTCGACTAGATTAGTTTTCAAATTGAGGAATCACACATTGTTTCTCATGGTCGAACACTTAAGTGAATTGAAGAACATACCACTATGTCTGGTTCTGAGCAGTATACGGTTTGGTATCTCACCGTCTTTTGTGTCTGCTTTTTGACTCACTTGTGTAAACAAAGTGAGTCTATGTTTTAACCCGGTGTTCGGTTGTCTCTGTGTGTGTGTGTGTGTGTGTGTGTGTGTGTGTGTGTGTGTGTGTGTGTGTGTGTGTGTTTGTGTCCGTGTGTCTGTGTGTCCGTGGTAAACTTTAACATTGACATTTTCTCTGCAAATACTTTGTCAGTTGACACCAAATTTGGCATAAAAATAGGAAAAATTCAGTTCTTTCCCGTCATCTTGTTTAAAACAATATTGCACCTCTGGGATGGGCACAAAAAAATAAAAAAGAAGCCTAATTATATGCAAACTGCATTTACTGTTATATTTATATTTTTTGTATTCTCTAAACTTGGCACTTTGACCTCTTATTCTGACACAACAACAAGAGGACTCATTATTATCATTTTTTGTTCAAACAGGAACTTCTTTTGCTAAGCATGGATTTTTTTTTTTTTTTTTTTTTTTGCAAACGTTTTGGTGCAGATAGTAAAAAAGGGATATTACTCTGTAATTAATGCTAGGGGACGTAATTTATCACAAGTGAGTCTTGAAGGCCTTGCCTCTCTTGTTTTTAATGGATGCATCAGTGTTTCTGTGGTGTTCTAACGTACAATTCCAGTCAAAAAACGCGCTCAGATCTTTATCCATCCCGGTTGATTTTAGCTCGTGGCTATCAGTGCAAAATTTATAAGTGTAGTTGTTACTAATGAATGAGAAGTATATTTCACTTGTTGTTAATGTTTTCACCATCTTGGTAAACATTCACTTGTTAATGTTTTCACCATCTTGGTAAACATTCACTTGTTAATGTTTTCACCATCTTGGTAAACATTCACACAGTCGAACGTATTCAAGAATGTTTACACCATCATTGAACAAGTGACCGTGTTCTCAACATTTTCCACTACTTTTACATTCCCAACATGACTGACCGAGTTCCCGACACGGGTGTCGGGTGGTTGTTGAGCCCATCACACCTCACCACCGCTCATGGCCATACATCTGCACATCCTGTGGTGATCTGACACTGCTGCCCTGCCCCCACAGCAGTGCCGTTGACCACACACAACAGAGTTCTGCTGTTGGACTCTGTCCTGGTAGAGAGTACATCAGTGACCTAGCACCTGGCTGTCCTGACACACAACACAGTCACTGACACACAACATAGCCACTGAAACACAACATAGCCACTGACACAGACACTGACCTAGCACCCGGCACACGGTCTCCATCAGACGGGAAGTCATTATGTCGTCATAGACAGAGAATACCATGAAGTCTTTGTCTTCGTCCATGCTGCTCTGTTTTCTGCACACACACACACACACACACACACACACACACACACACACAAATGTATCCGCACTTATATTAAGACACAAAAATTGAGCCACATGATAAAGACAAGCGTGTGCACACTGGTTAAACACTACATATCGCACGTGCACGCATAGGTTGATAAACAAACGCAGTTTGGTGCACACATACATTCACACATTAATAATAATAATAATATTTATATAGCGTTGAATCTTGTGAATACCCACAATGTAAAATCTAGAGCAGATAGAGAGTTAAGTTACCGATGGAGGCGTCTCTGTCTTCGGACAAATCAATATACGCTACACCACATCTTCTAAGCAGATGCCCTGACCAGCAGCGTAACCCAACGCGCTTAGCGCATAGTCTGGCCTGGGAGATGATGAATGAATTGATAAATAGAGAGACAGAGAGAGAGAGAGAGAGAGAGAGAGAGAGAGAGAGAGAGAGAGAGAGAGTGGCCGACTAACAGTTCAATGACAGCCCGACGTGTGTTTTTATTTTTTAATTTTTTAATAGCATCGTTACCGACACCATACACTGTTTCAACTACAGCAACACACATCGGACAGACAGACTCTGCTTCACCTACAGAAAAACACAGCGGATGGATAGACATACATAACACACTCCTTCAACTGCAGCAAAACACAGTAGACAGACGAGCACACTTCTACAACAGCAAAACACATGGGGCAGACCGACTCAGAACGGCCCACTCAAAACACTGCTTCAACTACAGCAAAACACAGCAAACAGACACCGTATTGTACACACCCATTTTTACGCACGCATACAAAGAACATTATAAAACTGTGGTGAACACAAAGGCGCGTGCGTGTACATACATATCCACACTCTTCCACACGCTCACGCACACATGCTGAAAAAGAAAACTCACATTATCGTCTTCCAGGTCTCCTCCCCAAACTGACTCTCCACCAGTTCTTTTACCACCACGTGAATCTGCCCGTACTGAAAACACACACACACATGAAATCTGTACACACAGATGAACACATGGTACTACTATTATGCACCTGTGCATTCACTCACTCGAAAACAGTAAACCTACTTAGGCGCCAAATCTACGACTGTCTTGTGGGTTGATCGTTGGTCTGCTTTCTGTGTCAACTGGCACACAACGGTCAACACTGGCTGCTCTATAGACAGCACAGTAGGTAAGTAATTGTCTGATGATAGCTTGTCACCGACTTCTTTGTCTCGTTTACTTCAACTCAGTTCTCTCCTCTCCTTTAACAAAAGGACAATGACAACAGTTAGGCAGTGAACTGGAATGTGCACACTTACCATTTTCTGATTGTGGATGTTTGATACGTGACCAAGCGTTCAGAAGCTGTATTATTGCAAGCCCACGTTATCCCCGGAGGGTAGCATGAAGCTTTCTGTTCTGATTTCATCAGCAGTGTTGTTCTGCACGTCACAAATTTATGACGTCAGACCTCAGTGACAAATATTACCATAGGCTGGTCTAAAATCATCAAAGTGTGTGAAGAGTCTAAAAATAACAGAGCTTTTAAAAATATATTAGTATTAGACAAAATAAAACCAATCATAAAAACACAGGTAGGTGTTCTAAACGTTACATGACCATTTCATTAACATCTCCACATATTTCTGTGTATTAAACCTTAGGCGTGTCCAGTTTAGGTGCATGTATGCCAGTTTACATTTGTATTACTTAGTGATAAAAATCCTTGAAAATAGATAATGAAAAAGAACCAACTCTGTTGAAAAAGAAATCATAGCGTACAACACATCAAAGGTTATGAAGAGGGAACGCTGCCAACTGCGAAGAAAATCATGACGTCACAATAATGTGACGAATAATAGACGTGAAACTAAACGTTGCAGTAGAACAAAATGGAACCATGCTGCTTTTCATGAATAACTTGGGTCAGCCTGGTATCTTGAAGCGACTTCTCTGGCTTGGGAAAACTTGTGATGTCTGAACATGGTAAGTCATGTCGCTCAAACAACTGGTCCTCTTCGTCTCTGACCAAAATGACACAGTGTTAGCTGTGTGCGATGATTTAACAGGTAAAAGGAACGATGGTCATAGTTCTGAATCAAATGGATTGAGTAATGGTCGATATGAGAAATGATAATGATAAGTAATTTTGAGCCATTTCTTTTAGGCTATAGAGCTTACAGCGTTTCGCGCGCGCGCCCACACACGCACACGCACACACACACATGCACGTAAGTAAGAGCACACGCACAGGCACACACGCGCACGCACTAGGTGGCGGGGGGTATAGTCATAACTATTGTGTTGTAGCTCGGTCAAATAATAAGATGAACATATCTCGTGTGTAACGAAGAATGTATTCAATGACTGAAAATAAACAAACAGAAACTAGACTGTCAGTTGCTGTGGCCCCTGACCGTTGTCGTTCCTCTGGCGCCCTCTACATTCTCTGAGCGTCAAGGAAGATCATTCTAAAGACAATTACTTTCGACTCAACAATAACGTGGTGTGATATTTTCTGACATGAGCAGAGTGAGGGGTTGTAACGAAGTGTTGTATAAAAGAGCGTGACGCGGTTAACATGATGGCTGTGTCAGTATGAGATGTGTGTTGTCTGTACCACATGTTGGGCTGTGTCAACATGATGTAATTACTGCCTGTTGGGCTGTGTCAACATGATGTGTTGTCATTACTACCTGTGGGGCTGTGTCAACATGATGTGTTGTCATTACTACCTGTTGGGCTGTGTCAGCATGATGTGTTGTCATTACTGCCTGTTGGGCTGTGTCAACATGATGTGTTGTCATTACTACCTGTTGGGCTGTGTCAACATGATGTGTTGTCATTACTACCTGTTGGGCTGTGTCAACATGATGTGTTGTCATTACTGCCTGTTGGGCTGTGTCAACATGATGTGTTGTCATTACTACCTGTTGGGCTGTGTCAACATGATGTGTTGTCATTACTACCTGTGGGGCTGTGTCAACAAGAGCTGTGTGTTGTCAGTACGGACACATGCACGCGGTCATCAAAAAGATGGTGGAGGTCAATTATGGACGTCAAACATGGAAACAAATTCTGTAAGTCTCTCTGCCTCTGTCTGTCTGTCTCTGTTAGAAAACATTGGTATGTCAGTACAAACACGTATAGTGTTAGCTCATTAGAGGGGGAGCCGGGAGGAGACAAATAATTTTGCACTTCCCATACTAAAGCCTGTTTGAATGTGGCGGACAGTTACCTGTAAACGGAATTATTACTTTACTTCACTGTGTCACAGTGTGTGTTAAACTGACATTGGTTTTGTGGTGGGGAACCAGGAAGTAGGCGATAGGAATAGTTTTGAAAGTATGTTTTTGGATATAATGGTAGAAAGAATATCATGGTTTCCAATGATGGTGATAAAGATGGGTGATATTGATGAAGGTGACCTTTTCGTAAGGTTGTACCAGCCAGGCTTTGAGCTGAACGAGGACAGGTGACGACGAGGAGTAAACGACGACATGCTGTAAGCCGTGTGGTGTGTGTTGTAGACAGGCGTGATGATGGCCCTGATACTGGTGACAAAGAGGAGTACATCGATAACGACAAACCAGTAGCCATGTGAAGTGTGTTGTAGACAGGTGGCATGGTGGTCCCGATGTTGAACCTCATCACAGAACAAGGTGATCTGCGATAATGAGACGTTGGTAATGACAACGGGTGTTGTGTGTCGCAGGTATAAAAGTGAGTTGAATGAAAAGGAAGATTTCATGGGCTGCAAGGTCTATCCTGACAAGAAGACCTTCGCTTTGCTTGGAGCAGTGTCGGATGTCACCAGTAAGTGTGTGCCCTTCCTTCTCTTCATTGTAAGATGGGACGGTGTCTGTGTGCGACTCCTTAATTAATATAAGATGGGTCAGTGTCTGTGTGCCCATCCTCCTTAATATGAGATGGGACAGTGTCTGTGTGCCACTCCTTAATTAATGTAAGATGGGTCAGTGTCTGTGTGCACCTCCTCCTTAATGTAAGTTGGGACAGTGTCTGTGTGCCCATCTTCCTTAATGTAAGATGGGTCAGTGTCTGTGTGCACCTCCTCCTTAATGTAAGTTGGGTCAGTGTCTGTGTGCCCATCCTCCTTAATATAAGATGGGACAGTGTCTGTATGCCACTCCTTAATTAATGTAAGATGGGTCAGTGTCTGTGTGCACCTCCTCCTTAATGTAAGTTGGGACAGTGTCTGTTTGCCCATCTTCCTTAATGTAAGATGGGTCAGTGTCTGTGTGCCACTCCTTAATTAATGTAAGATGGGTCAGTGTCTGTGTGCACCTTCTCCTTAATGTAAGTTGGGACAGAGTCTGTGTGCCCATCTTTCTTAATGTAAGATGGGTCAGTGTCTGTGTGCCACTCCTTAATTAATGTAAGATGGGTCAGTGTCTGTGTGCACCTCCTCCTTAATGTAAGTTGGGACAGTGTCTGTTTGCCCATCTTCCTTAATGTAAGATGGGTCAGTGTCTGTGTGCCACTCCTTAATTAATGTAAGATGGGTCAGTGTCTGTGTGCACCTTCTCCTTAATGTAAGTTGGGACAGAGTCTGTGTGCCCATCTTTCTTAATGTAAGATGGGTCAGTGTCTGTGTGCCACTCCTTAATTAATGTAAGATGGGTCAGTGTCTGTGTGCACCTCCTCCTTAATGTAAGTTGGGACAGAGTCTGTGTGCCCATCTTTCTTAATGTAAGATGGGTCAGTGTCTGTGTGCCACTCCTTAATTAATGTAAGATGGGTCAGTGTCTGTGTGCACCTCCTCCTTAATGTAAGTTGGGTCAGTGTCTGTGTGCCCATCCTCCTTAATATAAGATAGGACAGTGTCTGTATGCCACTCCTTAATTAATGTAAGATGGGTCAGTGTCTGTGTGCACCTTCTCCTTAATGTAAGTTGGGACAGAGTCTGTGTGCCCATCTTTCTTAATGTAAGATGGGTCAGTGTCTGTGTGCCACTTCTTAATTAATGTAAGATGGGTCAGTGTCTGTGTGCACCTCCTCCTTAATGTAAGTTGGGACAGAGTCTGTGTGCCCATCCTCCTTAATATAAGATGGGTCAGTGTCTGTGTGTCCGTCTTCTCCAATGTAAGATAGGTCAGTGTATGTGTGGCCCTCCTCCTTAATGTAAGATTGGTCAGTGTCTGTGTGCCCCTCCTCCTCAGTGTAAGATTGGTCAGTGTCTGTGTGCCCCTCCTCCTCAGTGTAAGATTGGTCAGTGTCTGTGTGCCCCTCCTCCTTAATGTAAGATGGGTCAGTGTGGGTGTGCCCCTTCTCCTTATATATAAGATGGGTCAGTGTCTGCGTGCACCTTTCTTAATTTAAGATTGGTCAATGTCTGTGTACTCTTCCTCATTAATGTAAGATGGGTCAGTGTCTATGTGCCCCTCCTCCTTAATGTAAGATGGGTCAATGTCTGTGTGGTCTTCCTCCTTAATGCAAGATGGGTCAGTTTATGTGCCTTCCTCTTTAATGCAAGATGGCTCAGTGTCTTTCTCCCTGATGGGACATGGGTCAGTGTCTTTCTCCTTGGTGCAAGATGTGTCCTCAGCATTAACAGAAGTGAACCAGGCAGTGTCATCACTGCAGCAGTGTCGTACAGCATTGACATATGTGAAGCAGAGAGTGTCGTCACTGCAGCAGTGTCGTACAGCATTGACAGATATGAAGCAGAGAGTGTCATCACTGCAGCAGTGTCGTACAGCATTGACAGATGTGAAGCAGAGAGTGTCATCACTGCAGCAGTGTCGTACAGCATTGACAGATGTGAAGCAGAGAGTGTCATCACTGCAGCAGTGTCGTACAGCATTGACAGATGTAAAGCAGAGAGTGTCATCACTGCAGCAGCGTTGTAAAGCATTGACAGATGTAAAGCAGAGAGTGTCATCACTGCAGCAGCGTTGTAAAGCATTGACAGATGTGAAGCAGAGAGTGTCATCACTGCAGCAGTGTCGTACAGCATTGACAGATGTAAAGCAGAGAGTGTCATCACTGCAGCAGCGTTGTAAAGCATTGACAGATGTAAAGCAGAGAGTGTCATCACTGCAGCAGCGTTGTAAAGCATTGACAGATGTGAAGCAGAGAGTGTCATCACTGCAGCAGCGTTGTAAAGCATTGACAGATGTAAAGCAGAGAGTGTCATCACTACAGCAGCGTTGTAAAGCATTGACAGATGTAAAGCAGAGAGTGTCATCACTGCAGCAGCGTTGTACAGCATTGACGGATGTAAAGCAGAGAGTGTCATCACTGCAGCAGTGTCGTACAGCATTGACGGATGTAAAGCAGAGAGTGTCATCACTGCAGCAGTGTCGTACAGCATTGACGGATGTAAAGCAGAGAGTGTCATCACTGCAGCAGCGTTGTACAGCATTGACGGATGTAAAGCAGTGGCATATAATGATTCGCGATGTATTGAGGACAGTCAGTCACGTGATTAATTTATTACAATTACTGAAATGTAACTGGACATATACACGATAGCATGTGTACACTGTTACTAACACGCTGTCTGCGAGACGATAGCGATGATGATAATGATTGCAGGCGTATATAAATGGACGATGATGACGATGATGACTACTGCATGTATATGTTTATGGATGGACGATGATGACGACGATGATGATGAATGCAGGCATTCATCTATATAAATGGACAATGATGACGACGATTATGATGACTACATGCATTTATCTGTGGATGGACGATGATGACAATGGTGGTGATAGTTACAGGCATTTATTCATGGATGGACAATGATAACGATTATGATGAACGTTGCAGGCATTCATCTATGGATGGACGATGATGACGATGATGATAATGGTTGCAGGCATATTTCTATGGGTAGACGATGGCAACGATGATGATGATGATTGCAGGCATGTATCTGTGGGTGGACGATGACGACGATGATGGTGATGGTTGCAGGCATATTTCTATGGGAAGACGATGACAACGATGATGATGCTGGTTGCAGGCATGTATCTTTGGGCGGACGATGACGACGATGATGATGATGATGGTTGCAGGCATGTACCGATGACATGATGATGGTCATAACGATGACGTGATGATGACCATGTGTGTAGATACCCCCTTGGACAAGGTGCTGAAGTCGATGGGCTATCATTTCATCAATTTCTGGATGAACAACAGCTATGACAAATTGCTGTCCACCCTGGGTGGGGACCTGGTCAGCTTCATGGAGAACGTGGACTCCCTTCACTCCATGCTGATCTCCACCTTCACCGACCTCGTGGCGCCCTCCTTCAGGTCTGTCTCTCAGTCCACACACTATGGGCTGGAGGCGGGGTTTGGGTTTGGGGGTAGCGGTGAAAGGGAGGGAGGGGAGGTGGGGAACCAGTGGCTTCGTTGAGGACTCATGACCAGTTCTTATCTTCCAACAGCTCTGATAATTGTTTCTTTATCATTATTATTATCATTATCATTTTCGTTATTATTATCATTAATATTATTATGAGAACTACGCTGTATTCTCTGCCGATGCATTTAGTGCTGAATAGGCAGCTGGTGTGAAGCAGCCGTCTGATGCCTTTGTGTGATGGCCACATGATAATAATAATAATGGTATTTAGAAAGCGCTGAATCTTGTGCATACACAAATCAAAGCGCTTTTGCACCAGTCATTCCCACGTATGCATAACTCTAAAACTGGAGAAACTGAAGACAAGGAAGAGGCAGGGAAGGGAGGCTATTTTGGGAAGAGGTGGGTTTTAAGGCCAGACTTGAAAGAGTTGAGTGTGGAGACTTGACGAAGCGAAAGAGGAAGCTCATTCCAATTGCAAGGTCCAGAGAAAGAGAAAGAACGGTGGCCAACAGTCGAGAGCTTGAATCTGGGTATGCGTAAACAGTCATCTGCCATCATGATGGCAGGAGTGTTCAATGTGTGTGGGGGGGCGGGGGGGGGGGGGGGGGGGGCGGGGGGGGTATGTGTGTGTGTGATTTTCGGTGCGTGTTACTGTTCAGGTGTGTGTGTGTGTGTGTGTGTGTGTGTGACTGTTCAGATGTGTATGTGTGTATGTGTTACTGTTCAGATGTGTGTGTCTGTGTCTGTGTCTGTGTGTAAACTGTTCAGATGTGTGTGTATGACCGTTCGGTGCGTGTGACTTTCTGTCTGTGTGTCTGTTCAGTGTATGCGACTGGGAGTGTGTGTACGACTTTTCAGTATAATTATGTGACTGGTAGTGTGTATGTGTGACTGTTCAGTGTATGTGACTGGAAGTGTGTGTGTGTGTGTGTGTGTGTGTGTGTGTGTGTGAAAGACTGACTGTGTGTGTGTGAAAGACTGACTGTGTGTGACTCTGTGTCGGTGCATATCACAATTGCATCACACCAGCGACACTGACCACTGGTCTCCTACTTGACGGTAACATCTCCACCGCGGTGTGTGCGCGTGTGCGTGTGCTTGTGTGTGCATGTGTGTGTACGTGTATGTGCGCGCGCGCGTGTGTGTATACTTGTGTGTGCGTGTGTCAGGTGTATAGAACAAGACGGGCAACTTCAACTTCACTACAACAGCGTCAGACAGGGCCTGGCTCCCTTTGTGATAGGTACACCCACACTGTGTTGTGCTGAGATGTTATATTGTCATTAAGTGGCTTGCCCAGTGTCAGTTGTGCAGTGCTGTGTCATTTTGTGGTGTGTCGTGTGTTGTGCTCTGCCCTGCAGAGCTATGCTGTCATTTAGTGGTGTGTACTCTGCCTTGTTGAGCAATTATACTGTTATTTAGTGGTGTGTCATGTGTTGTGCTCTGCCTTGCAGAGCTATACTGTTATTTAGTGGTGTGTCGTGTATTGTGCTCTGCCCTGCTGAGCTATTATACTGTTATTTAGTGGTGTGTCGTGTATTGTGCTCTGCCCTGCTGAGCAATACTGTCATTTAGTGGTGTGTCGTGTATTGTGCTCTGCCCTGCTGAGCTAAACTGTCATTTAGTGGTGTGTCGTGTATTGTGCTCTGCCCAGCTGAGCTATTATACTGTCATTTAGTGGTGTGTCGTGTATTGTGCTCTGCCCTGCTGAGCTAAACTGTCATTTAGTGGTGTGTCGTGTATTGTGCTCTGCCCTGCTGAGCTAAACTGTCATTTAGTGGTGTGTCGTGTATTGTGCTCTGCCCAGCTGAGCTAATCAAATCAATCAATCAAATCAAAAACACTTTATTAATCCACATGGAAATTAAGTTGTGCAATCACAGGCTCATTGTAAACACTGGCATAAAATCATGCGCAACATAAGAAGAGATTAAAACTAGTCAAATAAGAATTCCCAATAGCTGACGATATACTAACCCCCCACCCCCCCACACACATACTCATGTTAAGACAATAGGGTATTGCACAACAATATTAACAAATGAAAACATCCAACAAAAAAAAGGGTATAAGATTACTAAAAATGACATGCGCGCACGCACGCACACACACCCACACCCCCCCCCCCCCCCCCCCCACACACACACACACACACGTTAAGACCATAAGGTATTGTACAACAATACATAAATAAAAACATCAAGGGAATAAATCGTATATATAAGTAAAATGCACACACACACACACACACACACACACACACACACACTCACTCACACACACACAAACAACGTATGCATGCGCATAACATATGTCACGCCAATAAGATTAGAACATTAATATTAAGATACATGAAATCCAAGTAAAATAAGAAAATATTTTAAAATCACTTCCGATCACACACACACAAAATGCTTGCTTGCCCGTGCTCACCCGCTCAGTCCCACATGCACGCATAAAAACAAAACAAAAAAACACCGTGTCGCCACTGAGCGCAGCGCCACCTATTATACTGTTATTTAGTGGTGTGTCGTGTATTGTGCTCTGCCCTGCTGAGCTATACTGTCATTTAGTGGTGTGTCGTGTATTGTGCTCTGCCCTGCTGAGCTATACTGTCATTTAGTGGTGTGTCGTGTATTGTGCTCTGCCCTGCTGAGCTATACTGTCATTTAGTGGTGTGTCGTGTATTGTGCTCTACCCTGCTGAGCTATACTGTCATTTAGTGGTGTGTCGTGTATTGTGCTCTGCCCTGCTGAGCTATACTGTCATTTAGTGGTGTGTCGTGTATTGTGCTCTGCCCTGCTGAGCTGTACTGTCATTTAGTGGTGTGTCATGTATTGTGTTCTGCCCTGCTGAGCTATACTGTCATTTAGTGGTGTGTCGTGTATTGTGCTCTGCCCTGCTGAGCTATACTGTCATTTAGTGGTGTGTCGTGTATTGTGCTCTGCCCTGCTGAGCTATTATACTGTCATTTAGTGGTGTGTCGTGTATTGTGCTCTGCCCAGCTGAGCTATTATACTTTCATTTAGTGGTGTGTCGTGTATTGTGCTCTGCCCTGCTGAGCTATACTGTCATTTAGTGGTGTGTCGTGTATTGTGCTCTGCCCTGCTAAGCTATTATACTGTCATTTAGTGATGTGTGGTGTATTGTGCTCTGCCCTGCTGAGCTATACTGCCATTTAGTGGTGTGTCGTGTATTGTGCTCTGCCGTGCTGAGCAACACTGTCATTTAGTGGTGTGTCGTGTATTGTGCTCTGCCCTGCTGAGCTATACTGTAATTTAGTGGTGTGTTGTGTATTGTGCTCTACCCTGCTGAGCTATACTGCCATTTAGTGGTGTGTCGTGTATTGTGCTCTGCTATGCTGAGCTATACTGTCAATTAGTGGTGTGTCGTGTATTGTGTTCTGCCCTGCTTAGCTATTATACTGTCAATTAGTGGTGTTTCGTGTATTGTGCTCTGCCCTGCTGAGCTATACTGTCATTTAGTGGTGTGTCGTGTATTGTGCTCTGCCCTGCTTAGCTATTATACTGTCAATTAGTGGTGTTTCGTGTATTGTGCTCTACCCTGCTGAGCTATACTGCCATTTAGTGGTGTGTCGTGTATTGTGCTCTGCTATGCTGAGCTATACTGTCAATTAGTGGTGTGTCCTGTATTGTGCTCTGCTATGCTGACCTATACTGTGATTTAGTGGTGTGTCATGTGTTGTGCTGCGCTGAGCTGTTATACTGTCTTTAGTGGCGTGTCATGTGTTGTGCAGTGCTGAGCTATTATACTGTCATTTAGAGGTGTATTATACTGTGCTGAGCTATGATACTGTCATTTGGTGGTGTGTTATGCTGTGCTGAGCTAAATCCAGTATGATAGATAGAATTGTGCAATCAACAACCATATACCTGAAGATCTAGTCATCAGCCCCATCCACATGTAATATGCAGCTTCTGGTCAAACGTGTGAGTGTGTGTGTGTGTGTGAGAGAGAGAGAGTTTGTGTGTGTGTGTGTGTGTGTGTGTGTGTGTGTGTGTGTGTGTGTGTGCAGTGCGTACATGTGTGAGTGTGCACAAGTTTTTATATTGATATGCACTTGTATGTATCCTAATTTCTACTGTATTTGTGTTTGTGTATGATTTTCGATTTATGCTCGTATCTTGTTTTGTACTACCCCCCCGCCCCCTCCCCCCAATGTTCCTTGTGACCCCGGTACACTTGGTAATAAAGACATATTCTATTATATTTTATACTGTCATTTAGAGGTGTGTTATGCTGTGCTGAGCTATTGTACAGTCATTTAGTGATGTATTATGCTGTGTTGAGCTATTATACTGTCATTTAGTAATGTGCTATGCTGTACTGAGCTATTATACTGTCATTTAGAGGTGTGTTGTGCTGTGCTGAGCTATTATAGTCATTTAGTGTTTTGTAATGTGTTGTGCTGATCTACACTGACATTTAGTGGTGTATAATGTGTTGTGCTGTGCTGTAATGTACTACTATGTACCATGCTATACCGTGAGGTACTGCTCTATACCATGATGTACTGCTCTATATCATGCTGTACTACTGCATACCGTGCTCTGCTGTGATGTATCACTCTATACAGTGCTGTACTGTGATGTACTGCAGTATACTGTGGTGTACTACTCTATACCGTTCTGTGCTATGTAATACTACTCTATACTGTGCCGTACAGTGAAATACTATTCTTTAGTGTGCTGTACTGTGATGCACTGCTCTATACCGTGATGTACGGTGATGTACTATTCTTTACCGTGCTTTACTGTGATGCACAGTTTTATCACGTGCTGTACTGTGATGTGCTATTTTATCACGTGCTGTATTTTGATGTTCAGTTTTATCACGTGCTGTACTGTGATGTTCAGTTTTATCACGTGCTGTACTGTGATGTTCAGTTTTATCACGTGCTGTAGTTCAGTTTTATCACGTGCTGTACTGTGATGTTCAGTTCAGTTTTATCACGTGCTGTACTGTGCAGGTGTGGTGGAGGCCGTAAGCGACCGGTTTTTCCATGAGAAGGTGACCCTGAGTGTGGAGAAGGAGAGAACACTGGACACAGGCAGGGACCAAAAGATGAGCCACGTCGAATTCAAAGTACACACTGTTTTCACTGTCTTCACCGTTCACAGCGTCATGATCATCATCATCATCGTCAGCATCATCATCATCATCATCATCGTTATTCACCATCACCATGCACTTCGTCATTACCATCATCATTATCATCGTCATCATGCGCATCGTCATCATTAGCACCACACTCACCATTATCTTCATTATAATCAGCATTATACCTTGTCATCGTCAGACACTCGATCATCTTTGCCACAATATCACACTGTCATTGTCATTTCATACGTTTACATCATTATCGTTATCTCTGTCTCTCTGTCTCTGTCTGTCTCTCTGTCTCTGTCTCTCTCTCTCTCTCTCTCCCTCCCACACACACACACACACACACACACACACACACACACACACACACAACATCTTCATCATCGTCATTGCATTCGCCCTATCATCGTTACCACACGCACCCCACCATCGTTATCTTTTTGTTGATGTCACACACATTCTCATCGTTATCACACACGCGCACTCACTCACCTTTTGTGTCACCATTATCACATTACCATCGTTATTGCACAAATTGTCATCATTATCTAACACGCACTCGATTGCACGCTCAACAATGATCATGACGAAAAGTCAGGAGGCAGCACTGGGACAGGGAGATTGATAATGACGATGATGATGCGAGTGAAGAACCGGCACTTTAGAGTGATGATGATAACGATGGTAATGACGATGACAGGTGCGAGTGGAGCCGCGTGATAACGTGGACCCACCGCCAATACCAGCAGAGCCGGTGATGCATTTCCGAAGTCGGCGGATGACAGTGCCCAGCTTTGATGAACACTCCCGTGACCCCGGCACTCACTCCGTCATCAAGTCTGTACACTGTCTTTCTCTGTCCCACGCTTTCTGTCTTTTTGAGAGAAATCGGGGGGCAGGAGGGCGGCACGTTTTCTCTCACTTTAGGAGAAAACGTGGGATTATTTATTTGTATTTGTATGCATTCTTTTTATTACAACAGATTTCTCCATGTGAAATTCGGGCTGCTCTCCCCAGGGAGAGCGCGTCGCTACACTACGGCGCCACCCATTTTTTAGTACTTTTTCCTGCGTGCAGTTTTATTTGTTTTTCCTATCGAAGTGGATTTTTTTGCAGAATTTTGCCAGGAACAACCCTTTTGTTGCCGTGGGTTCTTTTACGTGCACACGGGAACTCGGTTTATCGTCTCATCCGAATGACTAGCATCCAGACCACCACTCAAGGTCTAGTGGAGGGGAAGAAAATATCGGTGGCTGAGCCGTGATTCGAACCAGCGCGCTCAGATTCTCTAGCTTCCTACGCGGACGCGTTACCTCTAGGCCATCACTCCACTTGTTAGAAAGCGTGGTTGTTCTCCCACGGCTTTCACTCAGTTGCGAGAAAGTGTGAGGGGCGCCCCCACGCTTCCCCACGCTTCCTCCCAGTGTGTGAAAAAGCGTCGGAAATTCCCCTTGTTTTGATGAAAAAAAAAAAAAAAAATCCAATGTCATCAGGGTTGGTTTCTTGTCTTCTCTCAATACGAATCTTTGAGAAAAAACAAGAAAGAGAAAAGGAAAAGAGAAAGAGGGGGACGACGACAACGACTATCATGATAATGATAATGGCATTAGCAAAGACATCGACAGTGATGACACTTAAACTGACATCTATTTATTATATTTTACCTGAGACGGATCATTGCAATGCTTCGCCCTCAAATACAACATCGGAATCAATAGCAAACAACAAAATTAAAGCAATGTGTGAACGTATACAAAAAAAGACTTCACCTGAATCTTTCCCGAGAGATTTCAAGGATGGCATCGAAATGATTAAACTTTTTACATAAATGCGACAGAAAAAGGTGTTTCACGATGCTTTATCTTCGCGTAGGGACCGTGAAAACGGGACTAAATGAAGTGTTTATCATGGTTGTGATGCAGCCTTTTCTGTCACATTTATCTAGAATATTACTTCATTACAGGCGTGTTTGTGTAAGTAACCTTTTTGCGTGCAACGTTGCACTGAAAATAGCTGCTAAGTAGACAGTCAGAACATGAAAATATTATTTTAACAAGAGAGGCAAGGCCTTCAAGACTCACTTGTGATACACTTTAAAAATCTAATCGTTAAAATGCGTTCTGTATTTGTTATTATAAAGCTTCGGGTTTAAAAAAAAAAAAAAAAAAAAAAAAAAGCCCTGAAGGCAGATTCGAACCCCGCGTGTTTGGGTGAGAAGAATCTCTCTTACTCAATACACTGTCGTCACTCCTTAACTGACGTTCAAAAATTTAATACTTAAACATGCTTCTTTAAGGGCGATAAATCGATTGCGGTATTCGCAGTGAGAATGCTGTTTAAATCATATTAATCTGGTGTATCTTGGGCGTTCAAAAAATCTTTAAGGGCACTTAAAAATTCTTTTTAAGTCCGCAGTTATCACCCCAATCACACTGCAACATTTAGCCGTTTTCTCGGGATCTAGATAGATGTTCAAGTTTAGTTACACCCGCTGGTGATGTAAGACACGGTCGATTCAATTTCTCTTTTGTGTTCATTCTAGTTTTATAGTTTTTAAGTTGATATGAAAATTGAGTATTTTGTTAAACTAATAACATGTATGGCCAAGTACAAGTACTTCTAAACGTCGTATGAAGTGAAAAGGACTTCATTTTGAGAAAAGTCAAGACTGGAAATTTTTACGTTTCAGCAAGGGTATTAACTCTCATGTTTTTTGTGTGTTTTTTAACTGAATTCTGACTGATTTTGTTGATATTTTTATGGCAGTTTGGGACACAATCCAGTAAGTGATGAGGCGTTCACAAATCTTTCTCTGAATAAATATTTAATGGTCTCCTCCAACTTTCCATCACATGTTATCGTGTATTGTCGATTTAATATAGGCTTGAACAGGCAGGTCAACAACTTGAAACAAAATGGCGTCCTTCACGTTCGCGAGGAGTATGAGCACGCGCTTTGAATATGTATAAATATGTGTACGCATTTGATTTTTGCCCATGACCTTCAGGGTTCAGCCAATAGATCTATAAAGTCCACTCATAGTATTGATTTTAGTATTTTCCGAAAAGACCACTTGGGTGAATGAACATACTGAAAGCCCTGTACACTGAGAGTAAAACACACAAGCTTTTTTATGTATTGAGTATAATTTCAAAATGTAATGTTTAAGATGAGAAAGATCAGTCTAAAGCAAATTAATCCCCCTAGCATTAATTACAGATTAATTTCCCTTTTTTACTATCTGCACCAAAGATATGCATCAGAAATATAACTTCCATGCTTAGCAAAAGAAGTTCCTGTTGAACAAAAAATGATAAAAATAACTGCTCTTGTTGCTGTGTCAGAATATCAGATCAAAGTGCCAAGTTTAAAGAATAAAAAAAATATAAATATAACAGTAAATCCAGTTTGCATATAATTTGGCTTCTTTTCAAATCTTTTTGTGCCCATCCCAGAGGTGCAATATTGTTTTAATCAAGATGACTGGAAAGAACTGAAATTTTCCTATTTTTATGCCAAATTTGATGTCAATTGACAAAATATTTGCAGAGAAAATGGCAATGTTAAAGTGTACCACTGTCACACAGACACACACACACACACACACACACACACACACACAACCGAACACCAGGTTAAAACATAGACTCACATTGTTCACACAAGTGAGTCAAAAACAATATCAAAGAAGGAAAACAAATCAACCAGCCAACCAACCGAACAGTCAAAAGGAAACACACACACATATGCACACACTTTTTGTCACCATCATTATCGTGATCGTTGTTGACGTCCCACTCATTCCCTCTTCTTTTTCTCTCTCTCACTTTTCTCTAAGATTTGTGTAACTGCGTTGTCTGGTTAGGTCAAAAGACAATAGAGTGGCTGTTTTGTCAGGTTAGGTCACATACCGTAAAGTGACAGCGTGGCTTTGTTGTCTGGTTCTATTTATTTATCATTATTGATAATATCATTGTTGTTATTCATACTATTATTAAATACTCTTTTCTGTGATATATTTTCTTTCCTTTTATTACCTGTCTGTCTGTTCGCTTTTTTATGTTTATTTCTATATTTATTTATCATACGAATTTATTTATTCATCAGTTCAGTGACATCCGTTTATTTAATTAAGTATTTATTTAACTTCATTTCATTTCATTTTCCCTCAAGGCTTGACTAAGCACGTTGGGTTGCGCTGCTGGTCGGGCATCTGCGTAGCTATAAGATGTGGTGTAGCGTATAAGGATTCGTCCGAACGTAGTGACGCCTCCTGGAGTAAACTGAAACTGAAGTGAACTTTGTTGTGTGGCCAGGCTGGAGGACTTCAACGCGGCATTCCCGTTCAACATACTGATGGACCGCTTCCTCTTCATCCGGGAGTGCGGCGACAGCGTGCAGCGGCTGGCCCATGTGCCGCTCATCCCCGGCACGCCCTTCAGGGAGGTGGCCTCCATCCTCCACCCGCCCATCGTACCCTCCACCCAGAATATCTTCAACTTCATCAACAGCACCTTCACCGTCTCCCTCAACCGCAGCGCCGAGGAGACACCTTTCATCATGATAGGTGACGGGCGCAATAGCCGAGTGGTTTAAGCGTTGAACTTTCAATCTGAGGGTCCCGGATTCGAATCTCGGTAACGGCGCCTGGTGGGTAAAGGGTGGAGATTTTTTTCCGATCTCCCAGGTCAACATAATTTTTATGTGCAGACCTGCATGTGCCTGAACCCCCTTCGTATATACACGAAAGCAGATCAAATACGCACGATGAAGATCCTGTAATCCATGTCAGCGTTCGGTGGGTTATGGAAAGAATAACATACCCAGCATGCACAAGTATTATGGTGAAAATGGGGTATGGCTGCCTACATGGCGGGGTAAAAACGGTCATACACGTAAAAGCCCACTTGTGTACAAACGAGTGAACGTGGGAACTGCAGCCCACAAACGAAGAACAAGAAGAATCATGACAGGTGCGGGCGGCCCTCGCCAGTGGCTGGGTGGATGGGGTACATGGCTGGTGGATAGGGTACTTAATAATAATAATACATATTTTATCTATGGCGCGATATCCAGCACCAATTCTGCTCAAAGCGCCTTACATCATCCAGTTGACTATAAACATGTCTTAAAAAACACATCAACCGTTGTCTGACAATGGAAAACATCCAGTGTGTTCATATGAATGAAAAAGCACACTTAAAAGATGAATCAGATTATAAAAGCTATGAAGTAAATAAGGCTTAGATTAAAACAAAATGCGTTTCATAGAACACACACACACACACACACACACACACACACACACACGCACGCACGCGCGCGCGCGCGTGCGCGCGCACAAACACACACACACACACACACATATATATATATATATATGTCCCACCCTTACAGACACACACACACTCACACACAGACACACACACGCTGACATTGAATATCAACTGCACTAAAAACAAAATTGCATAAGCATTAAGATATTTCTTATTTTCTAACATAGAATTCTGTTCGGACATACTAACATGCCTACACACGCGTACCAGAGCACTGTACCCTCACAAACACATGTACGCACACACACACACACACACACACACACACACACACACACACACACACATTAAAAATAACCAGATTGAAAAAAATGCCATCACATCTAAGACCAAAACTACATAAAATACACAGTGCATTAAAACAGGACTACAAAAATATTAGTACAAAGATACATGTTAACAGGCATACCTTGGTTTAACCGTTCCGCCCAGAACAAAAATGCTTACGGAAAAGGTAAGTTTTCAGATCTGACTTAAAGGAATTTAGATCAGAGGCATTTCTAAGAGATGAAGGTAGAGAGTTCCACACTTGGGGAACCTGAGCTCTGAAAAGACCTATTTCCAGCGCATTTGAGATTAGTCCTTGGAACTTTAAGCAGCTTTTCAGAACTGGATCTTAATGTTCTGTGCGGTTCATATATTTCCAGTACAGAGGAGAGATACACTGGAAGAGACTTGTCAAAATGTTTGAAGGCGAGTGTTGCTATCTTATAGTGAATGCGGGACTCAATCGAAAGCCAGTGTAACCGATTCAGCAGAGGTGTAACATGATCAGATTTCTTTTTGGCGAGAACCAGTCGTGCAGCATTGTTCCAATTTTCTATAATCTGTTGATGGAGGAATATGGTAAACCTACAAGAGTGGAACTGCAGTAATCCAGTCTGGACAGGACAAAAGAGGAAACCAACTGAGCCATATTTTTCTCTGTTATGTAGAGTCTGACTGAGGCTAGCCTTCGGAGATGAAAATTACATGAGCGACACAAGAATGAAATTTGGTCGTTCATAGTCAAGGTTTGATCGAGATATACGCCCAGGTATTTGGCTGATGTTTGAAATGCTACTGAAGCAGAGCCAAACGTAACTGGGTTCTTTTCTGCTGCCTTAAGACGAGTTAGGTCTCCAACGGCTAAGAGTTGGGTGGATTGGGTACATGGCTGGTGGATGGAGTACTTAATTGGGTGGATTGAGTACATGGCTGGTGGATGGGGTACTTAGCTGGCTGGATGGGGTACATGGCGGGGTGGATGGAGTACATGGCTGGTGAATGGGGTACTTAGCTGGGTGGATTGGGTACATGGCTGGTGGATGGGGTACTTAGCTGGGTGGATGGGGTGCATGGCTGGTGGATGGGGTACTTAGCTGGGTGGATTGGGTACATGGCTGGTGGATGGGGTACTTAGCTGGGTGGATGGGGTATATGGCTGGTGGATGGGGTACATGGCTGGTGGATGGGGTGCTTGGCTGGGTGGATGGGGTACATAGCTGGGTGGATGGGGTGCTTGGCTGGGTGGATGGGGTGCATGGCTGGTGGATGGGGTACATGGTTGGTGGATGGGGTGCATGGTTGGTGGATGGGGTGCTTGGCTGGGTGGATGGGGTGCTTGGCTGGGTGGATGGGGTACTTGGTTCGTTGATGGGTTACTTGACTTGGGAGGGATGGGGTATATGGCTGGGTGGTGTGGTACTTGATTTGTTGACGGGGTACTTTGTTGGGTGGGTCGGGTAATTGGGTGGATGGGATGACAGAGGTGGTGTCAGTGGATAGTGGTGATATTGATGATGAAAATGGTGTGGTGGGGGAATGACAGAGGTGGGTGGTGGTGATGAAAATGGTGTGGTGGGGGGATGACAGAGGTGGGTGGTGGTGAATGGTGGTGATGGTGATGATGAAAATGGTGTGGTTGGGGGGGATGACAGAGGTGGTTGGTGGTGGTGAATAGTGGTGACGGTGATGATGAAAATTGTGTGGTGGGGGGATGACAGAGGTGGGTGGTGGTGAATGGTGGTGATGGTGAGGATGAAAATGGTGTGGTGGAGGGATGACAGAGGTGGGTGGTGGTGATTGGTGGTGATGGTGATGATGAAAATTGTGTGGTGGGGGGATGACAGAGGTGGTTGGTGGTGGTGAATAGTGGTGACGGTGATGATGAAAATTGTGTGGTGGGGGATGACAGAGGTGGGTGGTGGTGATTGGTGGTGATGATAATGATGAGAATCGCATGGTGGAGGGAGGGATGACAGAGGTGGGTGGTGGTGATTGGTGGTGATGATAATGATGAGAATCGCATGGTGGAGGGAGGGATGACAGAGGTGGGCGTTGGTGGCTGACAGGTCAGATGATGTGGCTGCCGCACTGTTACCACATCCTGTTCATCGGGTCGCCCAGGCTGACGTCACTGGAGGACTTCAGGTCTATGAAGCTGTTCCTGTCCGACGTGCCCATCTATGACAACACCAGGGAGTTCGTCCTCCTCAGCCAGCAGCGCATAGCAGAGATCGACGTGGCGTAAGTACTCACTCCGCCAACCAAACACTGGCCACCTGGTGAGAGAAAGGTTTCACAGTTATTCTTCAATATTTTCCTTCTTTCTGTCTGTTCTCTTTTCTCTATATTTTTTTTTGAATTATCGGATAAACTGTGTTCTTGTATTCCGTTTCTGTGTGCATGGGTTTGTAGACCCATCTTTCAAATGAGTTCGGTCTGCATTCATATATTTTTTTCATATCGTTCTATTAACGTCAATCAAGTAAAATGAACAGCAGAAGAAAAAAAAAGGCAAAGGTGCATATTTTTGAAAATGCGATTTACGCACCAGTATTATACATCGATGCCCCTCAAGTGATGCTGTAATGTGAGAATTCATTTTCTGCGATGTGAGGATTGCCTTACACCATCAGTGCTTTCTCAGTCGATAAAATTCGTTAAACATCTCTGCACACACACGGAAACAGAGCCAGCCCATGAAGCTATACATGTGTGCGTGCGCGTGTGTGTGTCGTGTGTATGTGTGTGTGTGTGTGTGCACGTGACAGCCGTTGCCTGGACGAGGCGACGATGGAGCTGAAGAATGTGTCTAGGGAGGTGGAGGAGGAGAAGCAGAGGACGGGGGAGTTGCTCCGCCAGATGTTGCCGCAGAGGATCGCCTCCCAGCTCACTGCAGGCATGGCTGTGCTCTCCGGTCAGTGACACACACACACACACACACACACACACACACACTGAGGACTCTACTCCGCATTCCCCCTGTAACCCTCTCCCTACCCTCGCTTGCGTGCATATTAGTATCCTGTCATCAAAGCAATAAACAAACCACAGACAGTTACATAGTGACATTACTTGATTATAGTATTTATCACAGCAACAGGAGATGGGATTTTTTTAATTATTATTTTTTTCACATTCTTCTTAGCAGGTGAAATTTTACATCGTCTATCAGAAGGAAGTTTCTGGGAGACGGAGTTGATTGGGTGAGTGGAGTTCTTAAAAATGTGGTGTGCTTATCGGCTAAGAGTGGATTTGAACAGCATGTTCACTTGTTGCTGGAGCTGGGTTAGGACTTCGCTGACCAAGTTTGCTGCTCGTCCTTACTTTGTCTTCAATTTGACAGTCACATTTCCAAACCAAGGCTCAGTGCTGAAGGCCATGACACTTTCTATCAGACTTCTTTCTGCACACCAGCTCTTCCTCACCACTACTGCCAGTACAGGCAATCAGATAGAGGTGTATAAAAAAAACCCAAACGATCGTTGTTTTGGTGTGCCATCACCATTGGTGGTAATTTTGTGATTGTACAAATCACAAGTGTGTAAGCAGTTTAGTGACTGTACACATTCTGGTATAGAGGCAATGTGGTGACTGTACAAATTGCCGGTATATAAGCAATCAGGTGATTACAAATTACAGCATATAAGCAAAATTCGGTGGTTGTATAAATCACCCGCATATAAGCAATATCTAATTACCACAAATTACAGTACATGAGCAATTTAGTGACTCTACAAAGGTGTAGATTATTATCTGGTTATAATGTAATTATCCAGAGTTTAAGAAATTGGGTGACTGTTCAGAAAAGTTCGAGAGCTGTACAGTACTGTTTGGAAGCATCGTGGCCTTCACTCAGATGGTTATGAAATGCACGCCTGACGACATCATCAACATGCTCAACAACCTCTTCCACCGCTTCGACACGCACACTGACAACCATGGTGTCTATAAGGTCAGCTGTCTGTTTCTCTGTCTTGTCTGTCATGTGTCCTTCATGTCCAATACATGTCTGTCTTGTGTCCTTCATGCCCCATACATGTCTGTTATGTGTCCTTCACTGCCCAATGCATGTCTGTCCTGTGTCCTTCATGTCCCATACATGTCTGTCCTGTGTCCTTCACTACCCAATACATGTCTGTCCTGTGTCCTTCATGTCCCATACATGTCTGTCCTGAGTCCATGTCTTATGCATAACTGCGATGACAGGTGAAGACGATGAGCGACGCCTGCATGGCAGTAACTGGGTGCTGGAATATGATGTTAATGATGACGATGACGACGATGATAATGATGATGAAAGATGGACAAATAGTCGACGCCTCCATGGCAGTGACTTGGTTGCTGGAGGTTGATGATGATGATGATGATGACGACGATGATGATGAAGATGACAGGTGGACACGATAGGCGACGCCTACATGGCAGTGACGGGGGTGTTAGAGGTTGATGATGATGACGATGATGATGATGATGACAGGTGGACACGATAGGCGACGCCTACATGGCAGTGACGGGGGTGTTAGAGGTTGATGATGATGACGATGATGATGATGATGACAGGTGGACACGATAGGCGACGCCTACATGGCAGTGACGGGGGTGCCAGACGTGCAGGCGGACCATGCCCAGAGAATGGCGGAATTCGCCATGGACATGCTGGAGGAAGTCGGTACCGTCTTCTGCTCAAACAACAAATCACTTCCCCTCAAGGTGCTGCCCTCAAGCTGTCAGCTGTCTACATGGTCTGATCAGTCTGTCTCTCTACATGGTCTGGTCTGTCTGTATCTGTACATAGTCTGATCTGTCTGTCTCTCCACATGGTCTGGTCTGCCTGTGTCTGTACATGGTCTGATCTGTCTGTCTCTCCACATGGTCTGGTCTGTCTGTCTCTCTACATGGTCTGGTCTGTCTGTCTCTCTACATGGTCTGGTCTGTCTGTCTCTCCACATGGTCTGGTCTGTCTGTCTCTCTACATGGTCTGGTCTGCCTGTGTCTGTACATGGTCTGATCTGTCTGTCTCTCCACATGGTCTGGTCTGTCTGTCTCTCTACATGGTCTGGTCTGTCTGTCTCTCTACATGGTCTGGTCTGTCTGTCTCTCCACATGGTCTGGTCTGTCTGTCTCTCTACATGGTCTGGTCTGCCTGTGTCTCTACATGGTCTGGTCTGTCTGTGTCTCTACATGGTCTGGTCTGTCTGTCTGTCTACATGGTCTGGTCTGTCTGTGTCTGTACATGGTCTGATCTGTCTGTCTCTCCACATGATCTGGTCTGCCTGTGTCTGTACATGGTCTGGTCTGTCTGTGTCTGTACATGGTCTGATCTGTCTGTCTCTCCACATGGTCTGGTCTGTCTGTGTCTGTACATGGTCTGATCTGTCTGTCTCTCTACATGGTCTGGTCTGTGTCTGTACATGGTCTGATCTGTCTGTGTCTGTACATGGCCTGGTTTGTCTCTGTACATGGTCTGTGTCTGTACATGGCCTGGGCTATCTGTGTACATGGTCTGATCTGTCTGTGTCTGTACATGGTCTGTGTTCCTGTCTGTGTCTGTACATGGTCTGTGTGTCTGTACATGTTCTGGTCTGTCTCTGTACATGGTCTGTGTTTGTCTCTGTACATGGTCTGGTCTGTATCTGTACATGGTCTGGTCTGTATCTGTACATGGTCTGTCTGTGTATGTACATGGTCTGATCTGTCTGTACATGGACTGTGTCATTTGATGGCCTGGTTTGTCTCTGTACGTGGTCTGTGTCTGTGTGTGACCTGTCTGTGTCTATACATGGTCTGTCTGTGTCTGTACGTCGTCGATTTGTGTCTGTACATGGTCTGTGTTTGTCTCTGTACATGGTCTGGTCTGTGTCTGTACATGGTCTGGTCTGCGTCTGCATATGGTCTGTCTCTGCACATGGTTTGTCTGTGTCTGTACGTCGTCGATCTGTGTCTGTACATGGTCTGGTCTGTGTCTGTACATGGTCTGGTCTGCGTCTGTACATGGTCTTTCTCTGCACATGGTCAGTCTGTGTCTGTACATGGTCTGGTCTCTTTTCATGGTCTGTCTCTTTACATGTCTGATGTACTATCATGTCCCTGTGTCTGTCAGTTGCATCTGTCTAGGTCTGTCTCTCTATCCCTTTCTCTTATGATATACACCCCTCTCCCTCCCTCATCCTCTCTCTCTTTCTTTCTGTCTTTCTCTCTCTGTTTTCCCCGCCCATCTCTCTCTCTTTCTCAAAATTCAACATGGGCCACAAGATAGTAATACCATCCAACAGCTGTCCACGAAAAATATCAGTGCGGTCCTCGTTCAAGGAACTGTCAAAGACTGGTTTCAGACATCAGTTGAGGACCGACAAGGCTGTCTTCTATCTCCTTCACTTTTCATCATCTTCCTGGAATGAATAATGAATGATGACCTGGAAGAACACTCTGATGCTATCAACATTGGAAAACGTACCACCACTTGTCTCCGATTTGCTGATGACGATAGACTGGCAGGCCAGAAAGAACTGGCGAAACTGGTGACACGGCTGGATGAACATCAACCAAGTACGGAATGAATATCAGATTCGAGAAAACGAAACAGAATTAACAGCAAAGATCCCATCAAGTCCAAGATCAGTGTCAGTGGACAACAGCTGGAAACACTGAAGCAATTTTAATATCTTGGCACCATCATCAGTCAAGACCAAAGTACTGGTAAGAGCTGCAAGATTGCAGCCTGTTTGGAGAGACATCAGTCTCAGAACAAAGCTGAAACTCTTGTAGGCACTGGTCCTACCTATTTCCGTGCATGCATGCGAGTCCTGGACTCTCACAGCAGAGCTTCAGAGAAGGATCCAACCAGTTAAAGTGAGATGCTTCAGAAGACTCCTTGGCATCTTCTAATAGGACCACATAACAAATGAATAAGTCGGGAAATCCATTAGACAACATGTTGGTCGGTACGAGGACCTTCTGACCACAGAAAAAAAAGAAAATGAGATGGTTTGGCCACGTGACAAGATCTGACGGGCTCTTCAGGGAACAGTGCAGGGGGAAAGGAGACGAGGTAGACAGCGAAAGAAGTGGGCAGACATCATGACTAGGTAAACAGAGAGGAGCTTTGCCGGAACTCGGGCCCTATCGCACAACTGCTAGAAATCGGGACAGTTCGTGAGCCCCCACGACAAAGCCAGGTAACTGAAACAGTGACAGTGACTCGATCGCTCTCTCTCTCTCTCTCTCTTTGATCTGCCTTCTTTCTTTGATCTCTCTCTTCTCTCTTCTGTCTCTCTCTCGCTCTCCCATCTCTCTCTCTCTCTCTCTCTCTCTCTCTCTCTCTCTTTCACTGTGTACAGTGCATCAGTTCTCATATTTCGTTGTTTCTGACATGTACTAACCCTTCCCCACCTGCCCCATTGTGAATGGGCAAAATGGGCCTGTCCACAATGAACCATTCGTTCTCTCTCTCTCTCTCTCTCTCTCTCTCTCTCTCTCTCTCTCCCTCCCTGTGGTGTGACAGTGGCGGGTGGGGATACACTCAGGCGGGGTGATTGCCGGGGTGATCGGAACGAAGCGGCCCCGTTATGACATCTACGGGGACACGGTGAACACGGCCTCAAGGATGGGGACCTACAGTTCTGGAAACCGCATACACGTCAGCAGGGCCACCTTCGAGTCAGTGACCCCCTCCTTTACCATCTCCACGTCCACTCTGTGTGTCCCTCCCTGTCTGACCTGTACTGTGTCCACCTCCCCTCTGTGTGTCCCTCCCTGTCTGACCTGTACTGTGTCCACCTCCCCTCTGTGTGTCCCTCCCTGTCTGACCTGTACTGTGCCCATCTCCATCTGTGTATCCCTCCCTGTCTGACCTGTACTGTGTCCACCTCCCCTCTGTGTGTATCCCTCACTGTCTGACCTGTACGGTGTCTACCTCCATCTGTGTATCCCTCCCTGTCTGACCTGTACTGTGTCCACCTCCCCTCTGTGTGTCCCTCCCTGTCTGACCTGTACTGTGTCCACCTCCCCTCTGTGTGTGTCCCTCCCTGTCTGACCTGTACTGTGTCCACCTCCCCTCTGTGTGTGTCCCTCCCTGTCTGACCTGTACTGTGTCCACCTCCCTTCTGTGTGTATCCCTCCCTGTCTGACCTGTACTGTGTCCATCTCCCCTCTTTGTGTCCCTACCTGTCTGACCTGTACTGTGTCCACCTCCCCTCTGTGTGTCCCTACCTGTCTGACCTGTACTGTGTCCATCTCCCATCGGTGTGTCTCTCCCTGTCTGACCTGTACTGTGTCCACCTCCCCTCTGTGTGTATCCCTCCCTGTCTGACCTGTACTGTGTCCACCTCCCCTCTGTGTGTATCCCTACCTGTCTGACCTGTACTGTGTCCACCTCCCCTCTGTATGTATCCCTACCTGTCTGATCTGTACTGTGTCCATCTCCCCTCTGTATGTATCCCTCCCTGTCTGACCTGTACTGTGTCCACCTCCCCTCTGTATGTATCCCTACCTGTCTGACCTGTACTGTGTCCACCTCCCCTCTGTGTGTCCCTACCTGTCTGACCTGTACTGTGTCCATCTCCCCTCTGTGTGTCCCTACCTGTCTGATCTGTACTGTGTCCACCTCCCCTCTGTGTGTCCCTACCTGTCTGATCTGTATGTGTCCTCCCTGTCTGACCTGTACTGTGTCCACCTCCCTCTGTGTGTCCCTCCCTGTCTGACCTGTACTGTGTCCACCTCCATCTGTGTGTCCCTCCCTGTCTGACCTGTACGGTGTCCATGCCACTCATGTATCAGACATTCACCATGATTCGCTGAGTTTTGTTTTCACTCTGTTAGATAACTTTAGGTATCAGTTCACTGTAATGCTTTCTGTCTGTTCTATCACTATAGACATCAGTTCACTGTAATGCTTTCTGTCTGTTCTATCACTACAACAATCAGTTCACTGTAATGCTTTTTGTCTGTTTTATCACTATAGACATCAGTTCACTGTAGTGCTTTGTCTGTTCTATCACTATAGACATCAGTTCACTGTAATGCTTTCTGTCTGTTCTATCACTATAGACATCAGTTCACTGTAATGCTTTCTGTCTGTTCTATCACTATAGACATCAGTTCACTGTAATGCTTTCTGTCTGTTCTATCACTATAGACATCAGTTCACTGTAATGCTTTCTGTCTGTTCTATCACTATAGACATCAGTTCACTGTAGTGCTTTGTCTGTTCTATCACTATAGACATCAGTTCACTGTAATGCTTTCTGTCTGTTCTATCACTATAGACATCAGTTCACTGTAATGCTTTCTGTCTGTTCTATCACTACAAGCATCAGTTCACTGTGATGCTTTCTGTCTGTTCTATCACTATAGACATCAGTTCACTGTGATGCTTTCTGTCTGTTCTATCACTATAGACATCAGTTCACTGTAATGCTTTCTGTCTGTTCTATCACTATAGACATCAGTTCACTGTAGTGCTTTCTGTCTGTTCTATCACTATAGACATCAGTTCACTGTAATGCTTTCTGTCTGTTCTATCACTACAAGCATCAGTTCACTGTGATGCTTTCTGTCTGTTCTATCACTATAGACATCAGTTCACTGTAATGCTTTCTGTCTGTTCTATCACTACAAGCATCAGTTCACTGTAATGCTTTCTGTCTGTTCTATCACTATAGACATCAGTTCACTGTAATGCTTTCTGTCTGTTCTATCACTACAAGCATCAGTTCACTGTAATGCTTTCTGTCTGTTCTATCACTACAAGCATCAGTTCACTGTGATGTATTCAGCCTGCTCCTTATGCTGTAGATAGAGTTTTTTGATCAGTGCCTGAAATGATTTCAGTCTGCTGTATCCCTGCGGGTACAAGTTCCGGAATCGTGGGGAGATCACTGTAAAGGGGAAGGGGCTGATGAAGACCTACTTTCTGGTGGGGCACCCCGAGCGGACACTGCAAGAAACCAACGACGCATTCACTGACCTTAAGCTGGTCGTGTGCCTTGACCCTGTGGAGCGGGTTAAGAGAATCCTCAAAGACACACAGAGGGCAGTTGTCCCCAAAGTGGAGTTTGTCACCGTGGACTCCAGCCAGTCCACCTGTGCTAACAAGAACATACCTGTCTCGAAACCTAGTAAGTCCACCGAGAGTTTCTTTACCAACACGCCCACAGTGAACGTGAACCCGATTTCAGGCCACAGCCTACCCAGCATCATCGTTGAGGACGTCAACACGTCTGCCCTGACGCAGCTTAGTTTTGATCCTCCCTCACCACGCCACCACAGGGGGCGCGCCCACTTGCCTGGAGATACCATGAGCCCGGCGGGAGGTGCCTTCAGCGGCTGTCACACACCACACAACGTCCACTGCCGTGCTGGTGAGCTGGGCGGCACACAAACTGGGCGTGGATTCAGCAGGAGAGAAAGTGTTCCGTCACGGAGAAGTGCTTCCCTGGTGACCTCCCCGCGATCACACAGTCCCCTACCCAGGTGGGAGAACTGTGAGAGCTGCAGGCCCGTGGAAGGGCCTGACGCAGCACGGTCACACCCAGCCTGCCTGCTGGGTCCCCTGTCTGCCTGTCCCGGTCACTCTTACGTCACTGACGTCACATTCAGTAGCCGCCCACCTGACGGGACCACCAGCACCAGACAACTCTCTGGTACGGACGAAAGGACGGGTGTGGATTGGAGCCCGCACAGCACAGGGGATCACCAGCACACACCTCCGTCAGGTGGAGTTGAAATGGCCCCCTCTGTCTGTCGGCCTGTCCCGCGGGGACAGTGTATAGGGCAGGGACAGTGTGGCCACACGGCGCCCTCGCTACAGGCCTGGTCTGGCCGGCACCAGTGCCCTTTTGGACACTCACTCTTCACTGACAGAAGGAAGGCAGCTGACGACATAAAAGTGCCCGACCGGACCCCCACGCCCCACCCTCTCTCCCTCGTCTGTCCGCCTCACCCCCAGCAGCCACAGCTGGTTGACCCTGGTCACGTTCAAGTATCCATGCAGTGCGGACCTGACGCAAACACTCCCTGTGTTCCTCCACACACACTGACCCCCACGCACGTCACACCTCAGACTGCACAGAGGCATTCTCCCCGTTTCCATCCCACCTCCCGTCCTCAAGACCCATTTCCTGATCTCTCCAGGCAACAACTCGTTGACCATCAGACACTGCAGGGACAGACAGTGCAGGGACAGACAGCAGACCATGTGACAGTGGCTGTGGACTGGTGCCCGTGCTGTGTGCAGTGAGTGTCACAGTGAGTCTGTGGCAGTGACCAGCAGAAGGAACACCTGTCCCGGCTCTGTGATGTTGAGGGAGGACCAGTTGTGGAGAAGTGACCAGCTCTGTGATGTTGAGGGAGGACCAGTTGTGGAGAAGTGACCAGCTCAGTGATGTTGAGGGAGGACCAGTTGTGGAGAAGTGACCAGCTCTGTGATGTTGAGGGAGGACCAGGTGTGGAGAAGTGACCAGCTCTGTGATGTTGAGGGAGGACCAGGTGTGGAGAAGTGACCAGCTCTGTAATGTTGAGGAAGAGCCACGTGTGGAGAAGTGACCAGCTCTGTGATTTTGAGGGAGGACCAGGTGTGGAGAAGTGACCAGCTCTGTAATGTTGAGGAAGAGCCACGTGTGGAGAAGTGACCAGCTCTGTGATTTTGAGGGAGGACCAGGTGTGGAGAAGTGACCAGCTCAGTGATGTTGAGGGAGAGCCACGTGTGGAGAAGTGACCAGCTCTGTGATGTTGAGGACCAGGTGTGGAGAAGTGACCAGCTCTGTGATGTTGAGGACCACGTGTGGAGAAGTGACCAGTTCAGTGATTTTGAGGGAGAGCCACGTGTGGAGAAGTGACCAGCTCTGTGATGTTGAGGACCAGATGTGGAGAAGTGACCAACTCTGTGATGTTGAGGGAGGACCAGGTGTGGAGAAGTGACCAGCTCAGTGATGTTGAGGGAGAGCCACGTGTGGAGAAGTGAAGCAGCGCACAGTGAGCAGGACATCACGTGCTGCGCAGTCCACAGGCCACAAAAGGCGGGCAGGAGTGTCAGTGTCAGTGTCAGCGTCTCAAGGGTCTCAGGTCACGACACTTCCATGTTCAACGTGTGGCAAAGTCACGATGTAACGACGATAGTGCTGTATGAAGGAAGCTGCAATGTTCAGCATTTCTTTACACCACTGTCCCCCGGTGGATGTCATGGTGAAGGCACCTGCCATGTTCAGATCACTGACTATCAATCACAGGTGTGCATTCTGTCATAATTCGATACCTTATACACCCGTGAACTCGCGTTCAGTGTCAGCTCAGCTGAACACACCAGACTTTAGAGTCGAGTAGCCTACGTCAGGCTTGGCCAACCACATACCACACACTCCCTGTCTCTCTTTCACGAAATAAATCATTAAACCACTGATTAACCTGTTACTTGTCGCTTGCTGAAGCCAGACAACAGCATCGTTGAGTGGGTGCATGCTTGTTTGCGCACGCTTTGGTGTCGGGAAGACATCATGTGGTGCCAGGGTAACTTTAAAGATGACCATGTGACCACTGGGTGTTGGGAATGAATCCTGAGGTGTCAGGTGATTGTCTGCAGAGGTGGCCATCTGACGATGGGGTGTTGAAAAAGACGTGGATAAAGGCAAAAAGTAATTATTGCATCAAGGCAAAAGTCAGTAACCATTGCATCCAGGCAAAAGTTAGTGGTGTAGTAACCATTGCATCCAGGCAAAAGTAAATGGTGTAATCATTGCATCCAGGCAAAACTCAGTGGTGCAGCAACCATTGCATCACGGCAAAAGCCAATGGTGTTGTAACCATTGCATCAAGGCAGTGGGGCAGTGACCATTGCATCAAGGCAAACGTTAGTGGGATAGACCTGTGTATGCTGACCTGTATCGCAACACACCCCTGCATCCTGGCAGGTGTGCCACAGTCTACAGGGAGCTGGAGTTATCAGTGTCAGGTCACATCGTCTGGTCCTTCACCGCCTTCCATTTTTCTTGACATTTCGTCTAATATGACAATGGAATTGAGACAACTATTACTGTTACAAAGAGAGAGGCGGGTGGGGTGGGGTGGGAGGGAGGATCAAATGAAATGCTTAGCCACTTGCCAGGTAAGTGGGTTCATTATTTGACATCCATAACTGCTGGAGAGAAGGGGGTCTGTCAGACACGCGAAAACTGTCAATAACCGTTCGATTCCTGGTGCAAAGAAAATCGAAAACAGACGATAACAGTAACAGACTTGGCTGCTCTGACGTCACAAAGCGGTGAACTAAGGTAGAAAATAATGTTCCAGTGATTGATCCACAACAATGAAATCATTCCAGTCAACCCAGCAACATTGCCACCGGGACGGCCTGCTATTAATCATCTGCTGAAACTTTCACCAGTCAGATGCAGTTTGCTCGTAGACAAATCGCGTTGTCTACTTTCTTAGACGGAAAGCGAACGTGTGATTAAATATGATGGCATGCGCAGTTGCTCTTAACGCTTAAAAGAATATGATCTGATCATGTAGATAAGTTTGTCAAATCAAACACAGAACGGTGCAGATGAAAGGCCATCATTCATATTCAGCTAAAACGATATCACACAATATGGACATTGTCTTTGGCAGTCTGGTTGTAGGAACATTAATCTGGGTTAGAACCAGGTCTGTGGATATAAAGGCGGTCTGAATTTAGGAAGTGTTCTGAGCTGGAACCAGATACGACTCTTCCCTCCCCATCCGTGTTGGTTACAGAAAACCATTCCTCCGACACATGCTGGACAAGGGAAGGAAAGGACCCTTCAGACGACAGAACCCACACTAGACGTAAGCTGTACTGTCAGTTTTCAGCAAGCAGCAGAGAGAAAAAAGGACACGTCAGAAACTCTCTCCTCGGCTTGTTCCCTTGTCATACAGAGCCACAATCCAAGCCACTCTGCACACCACTACCACCGATTGCTTTCCTTTGTGTGCTCGCTGTTTCCGGAACAGCTGGTGACAGTGGGGGTGCGGTGTGTGTCTCTGTGTGAGGGGGGGTGGGGTGGGGGATTGGTGCACACGTCACTTACACGTCCCACGACCGCGTGTACAGACACTGCCGGCTATAGAAACCAACTTTCCGCTTAAGGCCAGACACTACAGTCAAATAACGGCTTTTTTCTCTCCTACTATATATCTCTCTCTTTTTTTTTCTTTTTTTTTCTACTAGGTGTATCATCACTTGTGGATCACAAAAAAAGTGTTCTAGATTTCTGTGAATACCCGTTGCTATGGAAACAAATCAAAATGGCCGCCAAACAATATATCAGATAAATCGGGTTTGTGGTCCATGTGGTGCATGCAGATACTTATTTTAATGTGGACCTGATACACAATGACATTATCTTCATTTTCACGTGAGATTGTGTTGAAACTTCATTTATTGTACTTTTTATGAATTTTTGAAATTTTGGGTATTGCGAAATCCTCAAAATTTACAATCATGACAAAACTTCAATAACATGTCATAAAACAATCATGCAAAGTCTCATGGTTGTAGGTTTACTCATCATTGAGCAAGTCCAAGGTATGTTGTCAAGGCAAGAAACTTGACGACTTGCGTCGAAACTGAACAAAAAATTATTAATAAACACTTTCGTGATTCAGCAAGCAATCTTTATTGGCATTTTTATCATTGTTAAAGACATCTTTACAGTGGAAAAAAAAAATGTATACGATAGAAGAGATGTTCAAGAATCAAAATCCATCAAAGTCATGAAAAATCATCATTTTTGGTCTCTTTTGCACTGCCGTGTCCCCCCTTAAGTCCGGACATTTGTCTGTGGAGCGCCCCATATAAGACGTGGAACAAGCTCCTTGATAACCTCCATCATTCTGATTCCCTCGCATCTTTTAAATCTCGTCTCAAAACTCACCTTTTCCCTCAGCAGTAAGTTCAATTGTGGCAGGTCCACTTCCTTTGCGTTAGCTGTGCTTGACTATGTGTGCATACATATGTATGTGTACATAACTACATGCATGTATATGAATGTGTATTGTGTGTGCGTGCGTTTATGTAAGTTTGTGCCTGCCTATGTGTGCGTATGTCTTAGGGTAGCTGTTAGATACACATGTATGTTAAAATGTATGTATGCAGTGTGTGTGTGTGTGTGTGTGTGTGTAACATAGATTTAATGTTTTATGTTAACAAAGCGTTTTTGTAAAGCACCTAGAGCAAATTTCTGGATAGTGTGCTATATAAGTATCCATTATTATTATTATTATATTACCTTTTTCCCCAATCACACCGCCAGTACCGTGGTCGTAAAGTGACAGGAGACATTCCAGTTCACAGCGGAGTTTGCTGTATGCACTTGGACATCTCACGTGCTGCTCGCTGGCAGTTCACGCCATTTCCCCACTGGCCACTTCATAGTGGTATAATGTCTCTTGAAATGCAACACACACACACACACACACACACACACACACACACACGAAGAATGGTGCGTTCATGGGGATTTAAATCACCCCAAAATGTATAAATTTTTGAGAGTGCTGAAACGTAACGGTTTGTCAAATTAATGAACAGGTATACTGGGCTTCAGCACGACCCCCACCCCCACGCCCCAACCGCCCAGCACCGCAACCTTTCCCATTCCCAGGTCTCTGGCACCCTCCCTAACCCGCAGACCGGAACCTAACCCTCCATACCCGCCCCCTCCGGACTGCCCTCCCGTCCCGAGCCCACGGAGCCAGTGAAATGCCACGCTGGTACAGAAGAGCTGGCAGCGTGAAATTACACGTTTCAACATCTCCCGTATCCCTCCCCGCCCCCTCCCCCACCTCTTGGCGTAACATTCCCCACACAGAAAGACAGACATTGAGAGAGAATATCAATATTTGAACATCAAAATAAATGATGAGAACATTACTTCGCAATCTGCAATGATGACAAAAAAGCCGGTCATTTTGCCCTTTCCCCCTCCCTCTCTTTCAGAAATGGCGAAGACGATTCAGGTTCAGTCCTAGCAGCACCGTGCCGTTTATATACATGTGTGTGTGTGTGTGTGAGGAGAGACAAAGAGATTTCAGGTCGTTTAATCGTATTTGGGCCACAGGCCTATACACAACCAATAAATGAATGAAAGTAAATAATGGTGTGGAGGGGGTAAGGACAACGGATCCAGATGAACACAGGTGCGTACTACATATAATGATATATATCAAATGAGACAGACACAGAGAGAGTTTTACATATGCATATTCTACATGAAATCTTCCAAAATTTATCTGTGTCCATTATATTTGTGTGGCTCAAATGATATTCCTTTTATTGTGTGTCCTGTTGTTGTTTTTTGTTTTGTTTTTGTGTGTGTGTGTTTTTGTTGTTGTTTTTGTTGTTGTTGTTGTTTTTTATAAAGCAGCTTTTTGACAGGAGAAAGCAGATGCTTCTACTGATTGTCTCTTCATTGGTTTCTGACTTGTGAGAAGGATTTTAACAGAACTGTGGTTTTTCTTGTGCGTGAATACATGCACGCGTGCGTTCATGTGCTTGCTCTTGTCGTTGTTATTTCATTTCTTGAAAAACACGATTGTCGAGTTGTGTGTGTGTGTGTGTGCGTGTGTATGTGTGTGTGTGCTATTGTCATAATTCCTTTCATTGCGATAGTGTGTGTGTGTGTGTGTGTGTGTGTGTGTGTGCTTTTGTCGTTATTATTCCTTTCATGAAAAACACGATGTTTTGCGATTGTGTGTGAGTGTGTGTGTGTGTGTGCATTTGTGTGTGCACGTGTGTGCGTATGTGTTGAGGGCAGCTGCTATGTACTTATGTATGTTAAAATGCATGTATACATTGTGTATGTCTGTATGTGTGTGTCTGTGAGTGTGTTTAGTTTGTTAGTCACATTTGTGTGTGTGTACGTAACATTGATGCAATTTGTTATGCAAATTTGTAAAGAACCTTGAGCAGATTTCTAGATAGTGTGCTTTGCTATATGAGTATCCATTCTTATTATAATAATGTTATGTTGCGTTCATGTGTGTGTTGTTTTCGTTTTTATTCCTTTCATGAAACACAAGGTGTGTTGCTCACGCTGGTTATGAATGCGGCTCTCAAGAATTGACTTGCAATGCCCGAGGAGGCAGGGGAGAAAAAAAAAAGACTAGAAAGAGAGACCAAATGTGGGTTCCATGTTTCCATTCACCATTCACGCGCTAATTCCTGTAATCATGTAATCCTACCAGCTTCCCCACCCCAACATCATTCCCACCCACGCCTTACTTGTGTTTCTCAGCACAACAAACCTGGCCGTATTGTGGCCGCCGGTGGTAAAGCAGGCCTGAGGGACAAGTGAAGGACAGGGAACCTGTTCCCGTCTCAAGACCGTAGAGAATTTCAAGCGTTCGTAGAATCTGGTGGTAAATAATAATAATAATGATAATAATAATGGATACTTATATAGCACACTATCTAGAAATCTGCTCTAGGTACTTTACAAAAAACGCTTTTGTTAAAATTGGACTTATTGCTGAGGGAAAAGGTGAGTTTTGAGACGATATTTAAAAGATGCGAGGGAATCAGAATGACGGAGGTTATCAGGGAGCTTGTTCCACGTCTTTGGCGATTGAAAAGAAACCGATCTGTGTCCATAGGTTTTACTTCTGACGTGAGGTATCCTGAGAAGTCGAGTATCAGAGGAAGAACGGAGCTGGCGAGACGGGGTATAGATATACTCTAGAGTATCTACCATTTACACACACTTTCTGTTTACGATCTGACAGGTAAGACGTGATACATGCTAGTGCAGTGTCACGAATACCAAAGGAAGTTTTAAGTCTGTTCAAGAGGATAGAGTGGTCGATAGTGTCAAAAGCTGCTGACAAATCTAAGAGAGCGAGAACAGATATCTTATCCTCATCAAATCCCGAAAGCAAATCATTCACTATTCTAAGAAGGGCCGTTTTGCAACTATGACCACGTCTATAAGCTGACTGGTGGGAATTAAGTAAACCATTTTGTTCCAGATGAACTAAGAGCTGAGACAATATGATCTTTTCTAGCAGTTTTGATAAAAATGACAGATTAGAGACGGGTCGATAATTTTTCAAACAATTATGATCCAAAGATGGTTTCTTGATGAGTGGACGTACAACAGCAGATCTGAAGCTTTCAGGGAAACAACCAGACAGTAAGGAAGAATTGATAACATGAGTAATATGTGGCAGTAGAGCATCAATACATTCAACCAACAAAGAAGACGGGACAGGGTCAAGCTCACAGGATTTCGGACAAGCGCTCAGACACACTTTCTTCACAAAATCTTCAGTAACCGGTTGGAAACAATGTAAAACAGGACCACTGTACACGCGTTCTTAAACGAGTGAAGAAGGAGACACAACAGTCAAGCTTCTCACGAACGCGTGATATTTTGCCGGTGAAGTCAGAAAACTTTTGAGGGAGTTACTGCACCGAAAATGTTGTAGGGAGAGGAGTGTTTTTCATTTTACCTAGTAGATTGTTCGTAGCGTTGAAAAGCTGTTTGGCTGTGGTGCATGCAAGGATTTTAGAAGAGTAGAACTTTGACTTTGCCCTGTCAACAATGTTTGTTACACTATTCCTGGCTGTCTGAAAAATGTCCCTACTGACGGTCAAACTAGTGGCACGCCAGTGCCTCTCAGCTCTCCTTCTCTTCCGCTTGGCCTCCAACAGTTCTGGTCCCACAGTGTTGTACCAAGGCGACGGGGGACGATTGGAGATCAGGCGCCGAGTCGACGGGGCGTGCCTGTCGAGTACAGCGCGAAGGACAGTGGATAGCTGGTCAGCGGTTGGCTCAAAAGGGATATTAGTCAGCAGGTCAGCTTTAAATAAGTCTAAGTCAATTGAGGTCAGTGTGCGCACCTCCCTGTACACACGGGGCGTGGGAGGTTTGGTGAGGTTCAGATGACACGTCACACTGTGATGGTCGGAGGACAGGGTGTGGTCGACGGTGGTAGACTTAAGGAGGCAGTCCTCATTTCTGTGCAACACCCAATCGACGATGTGACCACGATTGTGTGTAGGCTCGGTTACAGACTGGTTAAGATCGAACAAACTGATAATTTCAAGTAATTTAGAGGTATAATTTAGAGGTCTCACACCGAATAAAGTACAAGATCAGCACTCTATGCTACAAATGTATTCACAAATCAGCCCCTTCCTATCTCTGTGGCTGCCTTCACCTCTACACTCCATCTCGCTCACTACGATCAGCTTCGGATCCACTCCACTTACACATACCCAGATTCAAACTCTCGACTGTTGGCCACCGTTCTTTCTCTGTCTCTGGACCTTGCAATTGGAATGAACTTCCTCTTTCGCTTCGTCAAGTCTCCACACTCAGCTCTTTCAAGTCTGGCCTTAAAACCCACCTCTTCCCAAAATCGCCTCCCTTCCCTGCCTCTTCCTTGTCTTTTTAGATTTTTTTTTTTTTTTTTTTTTTTTTTTTTTTTTCAGTTTTAGAGTTATGCTTGCGTGAGAATGACTGGTGCGAAAGCGCTTTGATTTGTTTATGCACAAGATTTAGCGCTATATAAGTACCATTATTATTATTATTATTATTAAAATGAAAATTATAGTCACCGACAATAACTAGGGAGCCTGGTAAACTGTTAGCGTATTCTAAGAAGTCCGGAAACTGTTCTGTGAACATCGTATCAGAAAGTTTATTTTTCTTGTTTTGTGGCGGACGGTAGAGGCAGAACACATTGAGGTGGGAATGTGGCAGCGACAGTGAAAGCTGGGCCAGTTCAAAGGAGGCATGGTTGAAGGGGAAGGCAGTTGTGTACGTTGTGGGTGGGAGCAGCCTGTCTGACACAACGAAGGCGATTCCTCCCCCTGCAAGTTGTTGTAACACGAGGGAAGGAGGTGGTGGTGTAGCAGGGGGAGCGAGATCTCGACACTTAGCTTCATCCCCAGTACTGCGAAGCCAAGTTTTTGTGATATACAGGACGTCGAGGCTGATCGAAAGCAGATGTTCGTTGATCGCTGAGCGTTTGAGGCGAGGACCAACTGACTGGGCGTTGAACAGACCTAGAGAAATTTGAGCTGAGCGGTGGGAGGGAAAGCAGGACGGAGGTACACGAATAAGGTTATTAAAGTTGATGCATTTAACAGTATGGTCAGTGGAAGTTACACGTCCAGTACCACACACAACAGCTATCTTCCTCTGCTTGCGACGTCCTGCACGATGAGTGCGAACACGGGGGAGGTGACAACCTATACCCACACCTCTGATGGCGTTGATGACAGAAGGGTCAAGTGCTGCAGGAGGCACTGACAGGAGCTGGTCTCGTATGTAAGACACACGGGGAGAATAAACATCAAGCGAGGGCCTGTGATAGAGGTCAGCTTCAGGAACACGCGGAGCGGGCTGCGCGTGCGAAAGGGGATGGTGAAGAGATGGCGTGCTCTGACAAGCAAGAATACTTGCCAGGTTACACAGAAAACATGTCCAAATAACTTGAAGTTCCAGTGGCAGAATCGCACAAAACAAGCACCAGTGTATACTCCACTCCATCATAAAGCACATACACAACTTTCACGTCAACGCACAATCACATTCCAACACAACTGACAAAAGAAATGAGAGCTAGGACTATGCTGCCTGTCAGGCGTAGCCCTACTCACTGATCTACTAAATGAGTGTATGTGTGTGTTTGAGAGACAGAGAGGGGGGGGGAGTAGGGTGGATGGGCTGAGTAGGCGAAATGAGAAATGTGGGTAGGCAAAAGGGGACGGACAGAGTCAAACTCTCTAGAAGTCAAAGAGAGTGGCGGCAAGATCAAAGAAAGGGCGAAACAGACCTGCACCAAGGGCAGAAGTGATGACCGGTTGTGCTGCAGTGGTTTACTGTCCACTGACTCCTCTCCCTCCTCCCCCCACCCCCTCCCACCCGTCATGGTCCCCCGGCCAGCGGCCACACGGCCTGGCGGTGTGGTGTCGCGGCCAGTGAGCGCTGAACGACGTGATTGGTTGGTCGTCCATCATGGCTTTCCTGACAACCTCCAATACACGCGGAGCGGACTGTCTGCACGCGTCTGTCTGTGAAGTGCACGTGACAATAGGAGAGGAGACGTGTCGGTGTAGTGCCATGAGCTGTCACTGAGCTCGGCGACTGACGCTGCTCACTGTCGTGCACTGTTCAGGACCCCGGACCTCCTTTTTCCACAGCAGTCTCGGTTGTCTCTGGCGTTCTGAGTTACCACGGACACGTCACTGGTGGTTGAAAGTCGTGTGCATTACCGTAATACTTCCTGACCTTTCCCACTAACAATTTTGTGAGGACATTGTTCGCTGGTGTTAACAGGATTCAGTTCAGGCTACTTTTTTTGACTACTTTTACCACAGTGACTTTGTTACCGGGTAAGTGTTGTGTATGAGTGTGTGTGTGTGTGTGTGTGTGTGTGTGTGTGCGCGCGCGTATTACGTGCGCTTGTTCTTCTTTTTCCATATGGTGTCCACAATCAGCAGGTTGATTTCGCGATTCTATTATGGTTGAGGTCCGATGGTCGAATGGTAACAAAAACAAAACAACCCCACCACCATAAAACAAAAACAAAATTCAAAACTACACTTGACCCAGCTAGAGATAAAGGACGCCAGGTGCGGCAAAACAAACATAGACATTTACTCTGCACTCAAAGGTTAATCATTTCAAACTTGACAGGAAGGCAAGTACATATGACATGACCGAAAAGCATTGTACATAATAGTTCACTTTAAACATTACACAATCCATCTGTAAAAATTCACTTTAAACATTACAAAATCCATGTCTAAAAAGTCACTTTAAACATTACAAAAATCCATATGTGATAAATTACTTAACATTACAAAACCCATCTGTGATAATCACTTTAAACATTATGACTGACATAAATTCCTGATGAAAAACACGAACGTTTAACTTTACACGTATGTTAGAGACAAGTCGTACACATTGTCATATTTTCACCCTTGTACTACTTAAAATAGATTATTTCAGAAAACGAAACAAAATACAAAAAAATTACTCATGCCCATGCGCACGAACGCACGCTCGCGCGCGCGCACACACGCACACGCACACACTCTCTCTCTAATACACACAGACACACGCACGCACACACACACACACACACACACACACACACACACACACACACACGCACACACACACACTGAAACCGCGTGTGCACTCAAATCACTCACTCAATCAGTCACTGTATTGTCTGATACAGAGTACAGAAATTCGCCTTCAGGCTCGTCGTAAAGATTATTTTAAGAGATTGTAACTTTTGAAAGTGGAGACATTCATTCAATTATCAAATTAAAACACTCACATGAACATGAAGGGAAAAAGTTCGGGGTGAGGGACGGAAGGGCGTTGCACTATCAACATCACAGTAAATTTGTTGACACTATAAATACGAAACTATGTCTATCTATCTATCTATTTATATATATAATATGATGTTCGTCCTTCGGATTCGAAGATGACCATGGCTTCAAAAATCAGGTGGAAGATCGGTGGCTGTGGGTCCAGAGGTGACTTAAGAGGCCAACCTGGGCCCTGAAGGCTCGTCCACATGTGAGACACAAGTGAGTGGGTGCTGTCGTGGCAGTGGATGCTGCTCGGGCCTTGCGCACAGCATGCTTTCGTTGCGCCTCGGTGGTGCGCCTGGCTTCAACTGCACGGGCATCTATGGTGATCTTGCTGCACCAAGGTGGACGGTCCAGAGGAAACATCTCCCACGTGTTGATGTCGATGCCCAGGTCTTTGAAGGACGCTTTGAGGCAGTCTTGGTAGCGCTTGCCCCAACAGTTTTCCATACAGCAGCTACTTAGGCATTCGACTGTCTGGCATTGCGACCACATTTCCAGCCCACCTGGCTTGGCTTGGGCTTTCTGCAGGAGGGTGCAGACGCTGCAGAGGCCAGCTCGTTCCAGGACTTCCGTGTCAGGAGTCTGTGGAGATAGCTCAAGTGGAAGCGGTTGAGCTGTTTGGCGTGTATGCTGTAGACAGTCCAGGTCTCGCTGGCATAAAGGAGGGTGGTAAGGACCATTGCACAGTAGACCTTCAGCTTGGTGGTAGCGCTGAGTCCCCTCTGCTCCCAATCGTTCTCACGGAGTCTCCCGAAGGCGGCGCTGGCTTTGGCGATCCTGTTGTTGACCTCAACGTCTATGTTCACTGCGCCATAGAGCGTGCTGCCAGATAGGTGAAGTTGTTGACTGCCTAGAGGTTCTGCCCCTTCACTGTGATGCGCGGTTTCTGGTATGTCTTGGGGCAGGCTGGAAAATAACTTGTCTTTTTGGTGCTGATGGTGAGACCGTGGTTGTTGCAGGCTTTTGAGAATCAGTTCATTTCACACTGCATCTTCTGCTCTGTGCTGGTGTTGAGTGCTTAGTCATCAGCAAACAAGAAGTATCTGACGACAGTCTCTTTCACCTTTGTAACAGCCTGCAGGCGCTTGAGGTTGAACAATCTCCCGTCAGTCCTGTACCTGACGTGGATTCCTTCTTTGCAGTCACGGAAGGCATCTGTGAGTATGGCAGAGAATATCATACTGAACAGAGTCGGGACGAGAACGCAGGCTTGTTTAACACCGTTTGTCACTGGGAAGGCCCATGACTCGTCTCCGTCATCCAGAACTTTCTGGGGCAGCCAAACTTCTCCATGATTTTCCACAAGCCTTCTCTGTTGACCGTATCGAAAGCCTTGATCAGATCGACAAAGGTCATGAAGAGGTCACTGTGTTGCTCCTGGCATTTTTCCTGGGGTTGGTTAGCAGCAGAAATCATGTCTGCAGTCCCACGTTCAGCACGAAAGCCGCACTGGCTTTCTGGGAGAAGACCTTGCTCAAGATGTTGGAGAAAGCAGTTGAGCAGGACACGGGCCAGAATCTTCCCGGCAATGGACAAGAGGAAGATGCCTCAGTTGTTGTCACAAGACTGGCGGTTGCCTTTCCTCTTGTAGATGTGGACTATGCTGGCATCTTTCAGCTGTTGCAGGATCTATCCCTTGTTCCACATGGACTGGAACTGTACAGTCAGCTTTTGCATCATGGCAGGGCTTACTGCTTTGTACACCTCATCAGGGATTGCATTGGATCCTGGCGCTTTGCCACAGGAGAGTTGCTTCACTGCCTTCCTGACCATCTTCAGTGGGGAAGGTGTTGAGGTCCTCATTGATCTGTACCTGGGGCAGGCGAGCAATGGCCTCGTCGTTGATGTTGGCAGGACGGTTGAGGACGTTGTTGAAGTGCTCATTTCACCGCTCCAGAATCTGCTTCTTCTCTGTCAGCAGCTGCGTCCCATCTGCGTTGAGGAGGGGTGAGGAGCCGGATGACTGGGGTCCATATACAGCCGTAAGTGCATCTTAGAAACGCTTAGTGTCCTGGCTGTCTGCATAGCCCTGGATTTTATCCGCCTTCTTGCTGAACCAGCTGTCTTGCATCTCGCGAAGTCTCTTCTGGACCTTTTTTTTTTGCGATTGCAAGAGCATCTTCCTTGGTTTATGACAGAGTCGTTATGATGCGCTCTCAACTGTTGATTTTTCTTATCAGTGCCTCTATTTCTTCGTCACTCTCATCGAACCAGTCTTGGTTTCTTCATGTTGCTGGTCCGAGATGATCGAGGGCAGTAGTGCAGACAGCGTCTCCACTTTTCCTCAATGCTGATCCCGTCTTCCTGTGGTGTGTCTAGCAGTCTGCCTTCAAGGTCGTTGGCGAGGTCTTTTGCAACCTTGCTGATTTTCAGGTTGGATACATTCAGCCTCTTTGCAGTCTTCTGACCTTGGGGTCTTCTCATGGGCAGAATGCGAAGCCTGAACTTGGACACAATGAGGTGGTGGTTGGTCCAGCAGTTGGCACCACACATGGCTCTTGTCACTCTGACGTCCAGTCTGTCCCTCTTCCTGGTGATGACATAGTGTATAAGATGCCAGTGCCTCGAGTGTGGGTGCATCCATGACGTCTTCTTACGGGCGAGTAGGCGAAACAGAGTGCTGGTGATGACAATTGCCATTGCCGTGTCTTCCAATGATCCCTTTTCAGGTTTGGTAGTCTGCCCCTACTCTTGCATTGAAGTCCTCGAGAACAAAGGGCTTTTCTGACTGTGGGACTGCTGAAATGAGGGCGTCGAGTTCTTCATAGAACTTGTCTTTAATGTCATCTGGGTTGGTCATGGTGGGAGCATGGGCACTAATCAGCGTTCCTCTGGAAGCTTGGTGAGTTTACAGGCAAGCTGAGATTTGATGGCAAATCCCACACCTACTTCTCGTTGTTCAGCGCTGCTGCGACCACTCCAGAAGAAAGTGTATCCACCACCACGTTCGGTAAGCTGGCCCTTGTCTGCTAGGTGCGTTTCGCAGAGAGCTGCTGTGTCCACGTTATAGTGAGCTAGCTCTTTGGTAATCAGTGCAGTTCTTCTCTCTGGTCTGTCTGCCTTGATGTTACCCAGCAGAGTTCTCACGTTCTATGTACCAAGGTTGAGCACCATCACTTTCTTCTTCGATTTTGTTTGTTGACCGCTATGAGGGATCGCCACCAGCCACGGTAAGCTGGCCAGGGAGAAGTGAAGCAGGCAATGTTTGAGGTACCTTTCCTAGCCCCTTCCTCCATGGAGGTGAGCAGAGCGATCCTAAAGAGGGCTGCTCACCCAGGGGGCTGCCGAACTCCGCTGCTGCTTCGGTCCAGGTAGAGAGTGACCCTAGTGAGTATGCCCTGGGCCTCCTGTGTGCAGGCTTGTGACTGCAACTTCCAGTGTATCCGCACCTGCTGCTTTGCCGCTCCCCCATCGCTACAGGACTTTGGGTGTTGAGCGGTGTGTTTGAAGTCATGACTTGCGCTTGACTTGGGTTAAAGTGAGGGAGAGTTGCGCAGGTTGTCAGCCTCACTCTCTCGTCTCGGCCTATCTGGACCCAGTGGCAAGACATTGTCGAGGCGGCTGGAGATAGGTCAGGATGCAGTAGATGGCTGGCAGTGTTCTGCATGTGTCTCACTGCGCCCTTTTAGCGTTCCACGGCGCATTGCTGAAAATCGCCTTTCTGCCCGTTGAACCAATGATGGTTTCTTCCACGCAGTCCGCCAAATCCAGGCTGCACGCTCTAGGTAGAGAAGCCCTAAATGTTGTGGGTCCACGGCAGTTCTTGCGGCGTGCTCGCAAGTCTCCCTACCCATTGTTGGCATCCTCATCCGGCATTGCAGCCGTTGGGGGATGTCTCATCTTCCTCCTGCTCCACCGTTGGGATGAACACATGCGGCAGGCAGTACTGGGTTACATGAATACCAACAGCAGAGGAGAACCTCTGACCTGACACCATATATATATATATATATATATATATATATATATATATATATATATATATATATATATATATAATGGACAGGTAAGATGGCATGGGGGGAGGGGTACGATCTAGATTATAAGGTGAAGGGGGGAGAATGAATATAACAAGGAAATCTTTACACACACACACACACACACACACACCACGCCAATGTGTGTCTGTGTGATTACAACCCCAGCTCTGAGATTCACCACAGTCATCCAGACTGTTATTGCAGCATGCAGTTTATATCGTCATCACCTTATCACTGTATTGATGTGTGCAGTTCATTCGATCATCACCTTATCACTGTGTTATGTGTGCAGTTCATTCCGTCATCATCTTATCACTGTATTGATGTGTGCAGTTCATTCCGACAGCACTTTATCACTGTGTTGATGTGTGCAGTTCATTTGATCAGCACCTTATCACTGTGTTGATGTGTGCAGTTTATTCCGTCATCACCTTATCACTGTGTTGATGTGTGCAGTTCATTCCGACAGCACCTTACCACTGTGTTGATGTGGGCACTTCATTCCGTCATCACCGTATCACTGTATTGATGTGTGCAGTTCATTTGATCAGCAACTTATCACTGTGTTGATGTGTGCAGTTCATTCCGTCATCACCTTATCACTGTGTTGATGTGTGCAGTTCATTCCGTCAACACCTTATCACTGTGTTGATGTGTGCAGTTCATTCCGTCATCACCTTATCACTGTGTTGATGTGTGCAGTTCATTCCGACATCACCTTATCACTGTGTTGATGTGTGCAGTTCATTCCGACAGCACTTTATCACTGTGTTGATGTGTGCAGTTCATTCCGACAGCACCTTATCACTGTATTGATGTGGGCACTTCATTCCGTCATCACCGTATCACTGTATTGATGTGTGCAGTTCATTTGATCAGCACCTTATCACTGTGTTGATGTGGGCAGTTCATTCCGTCATCACCTTATCACTGTGTTATGTGTTCAGTTCATTCCGTCATCACCTTATCACTGTGTTGATGTGTGTAGTTCATTCCGACAGCACCTTATCACTGTGTTGATGTGTGCAGTTCATTTGATCAGCACCTTATCACTGTGTTGATGTGTGCAGTTCATTCCGTCATCACCTTATCACTGTGTTGATGTGTGCAGTTCATTCCGACAGCACCTTATCACTCTGCAAGCATGACTGGGCTGGACAGAAAGGAAATCTCCCACCTTTTGTTGCCGCTACTTTCCCTATTCTTTTCAACACTGGGTTGACTCGATCAGTAAAACAAGTGTGTGTGTGTGTGTGTGTGTGTGAGTGAAAGAGAGAGAGTGTGTGTGGGTGTGTGTGTGTGTGTGTGTGTGCGAGCGCGCGCGCGCGTGTGTGTGTGAGTAAGAGAGAGAGAGAGAGAGAATTAGAATCAGAATCAGGATCGTATTTGTCATGAAAACCGTAAATGAAAGGTTTATAGACACAACAATAAAGGGTTGAAAAAAAGAAAAAGAACCAAACTAAATGGGTGTTCCAGTTAAAACGTGACGTGTTCTTTGAAGCATTCATATGTGAATTTGTTGGTCTAGCTTGTAAAGGGTCGTAATTACACCACTGACTCACTGATCAGTAGCATGAAGTGTGTGTGTGTGTGTGTGTGTGTGTGTGTGTGTGTGATCTGTGTTGCATTGTTTTCATCAAATGTTGCTGCTTTGTTTATATTTCATACCACGCTTGACACACATTATTACTATCCTCCTCCTCCTCATCATCATCATCATCATCATCATCACCATTCTGTTTATTAATGCAATGACAATGGAATGTACTCAGCATGTTAATTACGACGATGGTAATTTCTTTAGTTGGACAATTTATTTTCCGTTGTTGTGAAAACATGTATATATATTGTTAAATTTCGGTGTGATGAAGTTCATTTTCACACAAGAAAACAGAGTTAGTCCAGGAAGTCGAGCTTGAATGAAGTATCAAACATGATCAAAACTTCGGAAAATAAATAGCGAATCCAGTCTCCGCCGCTCCATGATATTATTTGAATGAATGATAAGATATGGACGGGCGCAATATCCGAGTGGTTAATTGGACTTTCGATCTGATGGTCCCGGGTTCGAATCTCGGTAACGGCGCTTGATGGGTAGAGGGTGGAGATTTTTCCGATCTCCCAGGTCAACTTATGTGCAGACCTGCTTAGTGCTTGAACCCCCCCTTCGTGTATATACATATGCAGAGGATCAAATGCGCACGTTAAAGATCCAACAATCCATGTCAGCGTTCGGTGGGTTATGGAAATAACATACTCAGCATGCACACCACTGAAAACGGAGTGTGGCTGACTACATGGCGGGGTAAATCAACAAAACGGTCATACACGTAAAATGTTTTATGTCTGTGAGTGTGTATGTATACATGACTGAAACGTTATTGAATCGCACAGGAAAGGAAGGATGAGCGCCTAACGACAGCCGTTCTATCGGCTCTACCCAGGTACGCAGCCTGTTAGGAAAATGACAGCGTGTTTATAAAGCGCTGAGAGCTTGGTCTCCGACCGAGGATATGCTGTTTATATATCCATATCATATTATTTGCCATACACTTTACGTACCATTCCATCAGTTCGGCTAACTTACGTGGAAGGTAGGCTGTTCAAATTCCGTGTTTGCTTGTACCCCTGAATGAAACACAGTGTTTGTTTTATCCACGGCAGTCGTTCAGCAAGTCTCCTGAACGCTCAGGGCGGTGTATTTCTCTGTCGGTCTGCCTGTCCACAGTGACGTGAGCAAAATTTGATCAGCAATTTGACAAAATCGATCTGGAGTGATAGCCAAGAGGTAACGCGTCCGCCTAGGAAGCTCGGAGAGAGAAACTGGCACCGATATTTTCTCCCCCTCCACTAGACCTTGAGTGGCGGTCTGGACGCTAGTAATTCGGATGAGACGATAAACCGAGGTCCCGTGTGCAGCATGCACTTAGCGCACGTAAAAGAACCCACGGCAACAAAAGGGTTGTTCCTGGCAAAATTCTGTAGAAAAATCCACTTCGGTAGGAAAAACAAATAAAACTGCACGCAGGAAAAAATACCAAAAAAAATGGGTGGCGCTGTAGTATAGCGACGCGCTCTCACTGGGGAGAGCAGCCCGAATTTCACACAGAGAAATCTGTTGTGATAAAAACAAATACAAATACAAAATCAGCTGACCATGCGTACAAAGATCAAACATGGACGGACAGATGACTGACGTGATGACATATAATGAAGAAAATGAACCGCACACCAGATGGGGATGTTGTGTGGAGGGAAAGATGAAATGGTGTGAAAGGGTGAATTGATGTGGTGTGGAGGGGAGGATTGATGGGGTGGGGTGTGGAGGGGAGGATTGGTGTGGTGTGGACGGGTGGATTGATGTGGTATGGTGTGGAGGGAACGATTGATGGGGTGTAGTGTGGAAGGGAGGATTGATGGGGTGTGGTGTGGAGGGGGAGATTGATGGGGTGTGGTGTGGAGGGGAGGATTGATGGGGTATGGTGTGGTGTGGACGGGTGGATTGATGTGGTATGGTGTGGAGGGAACGATTGATGGGGTGTAGTGTGGAAGGGAGGATTGATGGGGTGTGGTGTGGAGGGGAGGATTGATGGGGTGTAGTGTGGGAGGAAGGATTGATGGGGTGTGGTGTGGAAGGGAGGATTGATGGGGTGTAGTGTGGAAGGGAGGATTGATGGGGTGTGGTGTGGGAGGAAGGATTGATGGGGTGTAGTGTGGAAGAGGGGATTGATGGGGTGTGGTGTGGAGGGAACGATTGATGGGGTGTAGTGTGGAAGGAACGATTGATGGGGTGTGGTGTGGAGGAGAGGATTGATCGGGTATAGTTTGGTGTGGAGGATTGGTGTGGTGTGGTGTGGAGGATTAATGGGGTGTGGTGTGGTGTTGAGGATTAATGGGGTGTGGTGTGGAGGGGAAGATTGATTTGGTGTGGTGTGGAGGATTGATGGGGTGTGGTGCCGAAGGGAGGATTGATGGGGTGTGGTGTGGAGGGGAAGATTGATTTGGTGTGGTGTGGTGTGGAGGGTTGATTGGGTGTGGTGTGGAAGGGAGGATTGATGGGGCATGGTGTGGAGGTAACTATTGATGAGGTATAGTGTGGAGTGGAGGATTGATGGGGTGTGGTGTGGTGTGGAGGATTGATGGGGTGTGGTGTGGTGTGGAGGATTAATGGGGTGTGGTGTGGAGGGGAAGATTGATTGGGTGTGGTGTGGTGTGGAGGATTGATGGGGTGTGGTGTGGAAGGGAGGATTGATGGGGCATGGTGTGGAGGGAACTATTGATGAGGTGTAGTGTGGAGTGGAGGATTGATGGGGTGTGGTGTGGTGTGGAAGATTGATGGGGTGTGGTGTGGAGGGAACTATTGATGAGGTGTAGTGTGGAGTGGCGGATTGATGGGGTGTGGTGTGGAGGGGAGGATTGATGGGGTGTGGTTGGGAGGAAACGGTTGATGGGGTATGGTGTGGTGTGGTGGATTGATGGGGTATGGTGTGGAGGGAACTATTGATGGGGTATGGTGTGGTGTGCAGGATTGATGGGGTATGGTGTGGAGGGAACTATTGATGGGGTGTGGTGTGGTGTGGAGGATTGATGGGGTATGGTGTGGAGGGAACTATTGATGGGGTGTGGTGTGGAGGGAACGATTGATGGGGTATGGTGTGGTGTGGAGGGGAGGATTGATGGGGTGTGGTGTGGTGTGGAGGATTGATGGGGTATGGTGTGGTGTGGAGGATTGATGGGGTGTGGTGTGGAGGGGAGGATTGATGGGGTGTGGTGTGGAGGGAACTATTGATGGGGTATGGTATGGTGTGGAGGGGAGGATTGATGGAGTGTGGTGTGGTGTGGAGGATTGATGGGGTGTGGTGTGGTGTGGAGGATTGATGGGGTATGCTGTGGTGTGGAGGATTGATGGGGTGTGGTGTGGAGGGGAGGATTGATGGGGTGTGGTGTGGAGGGAACGATTGATGGGGTATGGTGTGGTGTGGAGGATTGATGGGGTATGCTGTGGTGTGGAGGATTGATGGGGTGTGGTGTGGAGGGAACTATTGATGGGGTGTGGTGTGGAGGGAACGATTGATGGGGTATGGTGTGGTGTGGAGGATTGATGGGGTGTGGTGTGGAGGGGAGGATTGATGGGGTGTGGTGTGGAGGGGAGGATTGATGGGGTATGGTGTGGTGTGGAGGATTAATGGGGTGTGGTGTGGTGTGGAGGATTGATCAGGTATGGTGTGGAGGGGAGGATTGATGGCGGTGTGGTGTGGTGTGGAGAATTGATGGGGTATGGTGTGGAGGGGAGGATTGATGGGGTATGGTATGGTGTAGAGTGGAGGATTGATGGGGTATGGTGTGGTGTGGAGGGAACGATTGATGGGGTGTGGTGTGGAAGGCAGGATTGATGGGGTGTGGTGTGGAGGGAACTATTGATGGGGTGTGGTGTGGAGTGGAGGATTGATGGGGTGTGGTGTGGAGGGGAAGATTGATGGGGTGTGGTGTGCAGGGAACTATTGATGGGGTGTGGTGTGGAAGGGAGGATTGATGGGGTGTGGTGTGGAGGGAACGATTGATGGGGTGTGGTGTGGAGGGAACGATTGATGGGGTGTGGAAGGGGTGTGGAGGGGAGGATTGATGAGAATGAAGTATAGAGAAAAGGAGGTGGTGGTTGTGTCTGTTTGAATAAAGGAATGAGCAAGGTTCGTGGATTGATTTATTGACTGATTTGAAGTCAACTCACTGTCGGTGACACGGCACATTCTCCATCTGCTGCTCACATTGAGCACTCGCTCCCTGTATTTGCCTTGCTCTAAACAAGATGGAAAAGTATCGAAAAATGGCTCAGCATCCTGCTTGGTATGAAGCCGTCGCCATGGAAACTGGATTTTAGAAAATCAGCTTCGATAGTTAAATTTTCTGTGTAGTGCTTTTGAGAACGGCTTGGCTTGTCAGACGGAAAGAAAAGAATGTGGAAAAGATTTTGCGTGGAGTACAAGCCTACTGTGGGGAGTACTGGAGATGAATTTCGTTTTGTTGCCGTATAAATGCCAGAAATATTGTTGGCCCCATTCAATTGATATAGATCCCATTAGAATTGCTGGAACATTCGCCGATTTTCAGCCTGTGCTAAAAAGAAAGTAAAAAAAATCAAAGATATGTTTAAGAAAGGCTCGTGAAAAAACAATCTTTTTTCAGGAGTAAAATTGTAACGTAGAGGTTTTCCTTTCTGTACATTTTTTTTCTCACGTCTCTGTCACTCCAGTATCCCGCAGTAGGCTCCCAAGGCCTGACTACACCAGAGCGTTAGGTTTGTGAGGTCAGGCATTTGCCTCTTCTTCGCACACACCCCTCCCTTTTTGTTTTGAAGCAGGTGCAGTATAGTGATATGACTCAGCCCGCGAGCTTTGACACCCCTTTGACATGTGCACACAGCAGCACTGACGGAAGAAATGTGCAATCACAAAATAGCTTTTACTCAAGAATGGCATAGCCTTTAATTCTGAATATGTCACACACAATATACGGGCAATGCAGAACAAACACATAATTATGGTTTTCCGGTGTCAAATGATCGGTTTTAGGACAAGCCCGCAGCTTTCATTGGGGAAGTGTCTGGGTTTGTTCCAATTGTACCGTTTATTGACTCGCTTGTGTAAACAGTGTGCTTAAGTGATAACCCTGTCTATGTAATAACCCGGTTTCCATGTGTGTGTGTACGTGTGTGTGTGTGTGTGTGTGTGTGTGTGTGTATTCTAGTGTGCTGGCTGAATCGGGAGCACAAGCAGCATTGACTTGAAGTTGTGTACTTTAACTCACTCAGTACGACCAGTCCTCTCTTCTCCTCTACACAGACCCCTCGGATGTCCAGTGGGTGTCTGAATGACCCAACCTTTAGCTTCCGTCGTCAGAATTGTGGTATTCTTTGTCAACATTCACCTCTTCAGTATAAGAGCCTTCCGCTTGCAATATTTTGATGATGGTAATTGGGGTTAAACGCTGTTAACGTCGTCTCTTTCGCCGTTTCGTATGGAGAGAGTTAAAGTGTATGAAAAGAGTTACCACTATTTATCGTCATTTACTCTACTTGCCTCTTTGTTTTTGAAGTTGTAGATGCGTTGGATTAATTGCGGATGTCAGGCCTCTGCTCCTTTATTTTTCTTCTTCTTCTTCCTTTCAACAGCAGATGTAGCGTAGCGTGTATGGATCAGTCTGTGCGTTGTGACAAATGGAGGTGAAACTGTGTGTTGTTTTTCACTGAATGGATAGATCAGAGATTTGAACTTCTTTGAACTTTCTCTCGGTGATGTTTCACTGCCAGTTTCTCTCTCCGAGCAAGCTGGTAAGTAATGTTTGGAAATTCGCCAGTGATTTCCAAATCACTTTACAATCGATGTGGTGAAGAGACATGGGTTGTTTGATTCTTTTTCTTTTTCTTTTTTTCCCCCCCAAGTGACTGGTTGCCCACGCTGGAGAACTCTTCAGGGGCATTTTGATGGGAAGGTGTGTGTGTGCTGCGCGTTCGGCTGGGTTCAAAGCAACAAGAACCGAAGGGAAGAAAGAAAGAAAGACACCTGGCACTTTTTTTTCTTTTGTTTCTTCTTCTTCTTTTTTTTTTTTTTTTGTTCTCTCGCATTTTTCTTTCAGATCTTTCGTCCCCTTTCTAACGTCCCGTACCTGTACCCTGTGTTTGGTTCTAACAGCTCTCTGTCCTCGTAGCACCCTGTCCTGACAGCTCCCTCTACCTGGTTCTAACAGCTCTATGTCCTCATAGCTCTCTGTCCAGACAGCTCCCTCTACCTGGTTCTAACAGCTCTATGTCCTCATAGTTCCCTGTCCTGACAGCTCCCTCTACTTGGTTCTAACAGGTCTATGTCCTCATAGCTCCCTGTCCTGACAGCTCCCTCTACTTGGTTCTAACAGGTCTATGTCCTCATAGCTCTCTGTCCTGACAGCTCCTTCTTAATTCTAACAGCTCCCTGTCCTGACAGCGCCCTCTACTTGGTTCTAACAGCTCTATGTCCTCATAGTTCCCTGTCATGACAGCTCCCTCTACTTGGTTCTAACAGCTCTCTTTCCTTATACTTCCCTGTCCTGACAGCTCCCTCTGCTTGGTTCTAACAGCTCTATGTCCTCATAGCTCTCTGTCCAGACAGCTCCCTCTACCTGGCTCTAATAGCTCTCTGTCCTCATAGTTCCCTGTCCTGACAGCTCCCTCTACTTGGTTCTAACAGCTCTATGTCCTCATAGCTCTCTGTCCTGCCAGCTCCTTCTTAATTCTAACAGCTCCCTGTCCTAACAGCTCCCTCTACTTGGTTCTAACAGCTCAAAGTCCTCATAGTACCCTGTCCTGACAGCTCCCTCTACTTGGTTCTAACAGCTCTCTGTCCTCATAGTTCCCTGTCCTGACAGCTCCCTCTACTTGGTTCTAACAGCTCTCTGTCCTCATACTTCCCTGTCCTGACAGCTCCCTCTACTTGGTTCTAACAGCTCTCTGTCCTCATAGCTCCCTGTCCTGACAGCTCCCTCTACTTGGTTCTAACAGCTCTCTGTCCTCATAGTTCCCTGTCCTGACAGCTCCCTCTACTTGGTTCTAACAGGTCTATGTCCTCATAGCTCCCTGTCCTGACAGCTCCCTCTACTTGGTTCTAACAGCTCTCTGTCCTCATAGCTCCCTGTCCTGACAGCTCCCTCTACTTGGTTCTAACAGCTCTCTGTCCTCATAGCTCCCTGTCCTGACAGCTCCCTCTACTTGGTTCTAACAGCTCCCTGTCCTTGGTTCTAACAGCTCTCTGTCCTCATAGCTACCTGTCCTGACAGCTCCCTCTACTTGGTTCTAACAGCTCCCTGTCCTGACAGCTCCCTCTACTTGGTTCTAACAGCTCTCTGTCCTCATAGTTCCCTGTCCTGACAGCTCCCTCTACTTGGTCCTGACACAGCTTCCTTTACTTGGTCCTGACACGGCTTCCTCTACTTGGTCCTGACACAGCTCCCTCTACTTTGTCGTGACACAGCTTCCTCTACTGGGTCCTGACACAGCTCCCTCTACTTTGTCGTGACACGGCTTCCTCTACTGGGTCCTGACACAGCTCCTCTACTTGGTACTCACAGCTCCCTCTGCTTGGCACTCACAGGTCCCTCTACTTGGTCATGTTCCTCTACTTGATCCTGACACAGTTCCCTCTACTTGGTCTCCCTCTACTTGGTCCTGACAGCTCAATCTACTTGGTCTCCCTCTGCTTGGCACTCACAGCTCCCTCTACTTGGTACTCACAGCTCCCTCTGCTTGGCACTCACAGCTCCCTCTGCTTGGCACTCACAGCTCCCTCTGCTTGGTCCTGTTCCTCTACTTGGTCCTGACACAACTCCCTCTACTTGGTCCTGACAGCTCCCTCTACTTGGTCCTGTTCCTCTACTTGGTCCTCACGCCTCCCTCTACTTGGTCCTGACAGCTCCTTCTACTTGGTCTTTTTCCTCTACTTGGTCCTGACACCTCCCTCTACTTGGTCCTGACAGCTCCTTCTACTTGGTCTTTTTCCTCTACTTGGTCCTGACAGCTTCCTCTACTTGGTCCTGACAGCTCCTTCTACTTGGTCTTGTTCCTATACTTGGTCCTCACACCTACCTCTACTTGGTCCTGACAGCTCCTTCTACTTGGTCTTGTTCCTATACTTGGTCCTCACACCTACCTCTACTTGGTCCTGACAGCTCCCTCTACTTGGTCCTGTTCCTCTACTTGGTCCTCACGCCTCCCTCTACGTGGTCCTGACAGCTCCTTCTACTTGGTCTTGTTCCTCTACTTGGTCCTGACAGCTCCCTCTACTTGGTCCTGACAGCTCCTTCTACTTGGTCTTGTTCGTCTACTTGGTCCTCACAGCTCCCTCTACTTGGTCCTCACACCTCCCTCTACTTGGTCCTGACACAACTCCCTTTACTTGGTACTCACACCTCCCTCTACTTGGTCCTGACACAGCTCCCTCTACCTGGTCCTCACACCTCCCTCTACTTGGTCCTCACAGCTCCCTCTACTTGGTCCTGATTAATTTTGGTCCTAGTTAATTTTTTTAAGTTTTATTTTATTTTATTCTGCATTGTTTGTTTTAACCATGAAGTACTGGCTGGTTGGTACAGATGAAATTTGCAGAAGAGCCACCAGTGTTAGCAGTGTGTGTGTGTAGGGGGTGGTGGGGGTTGTGTGCTGTTTAAAGTGGGTGTGGGTGTGGGGGCGATTGTGTGGGGGCGTGCGTGCATGTGTGTGTGTGTGTGTGTTGGGTCGGGTATTGTGCTGCAGAGCGTAGAGGGTTGTGTTTATTGCATGCTTTCAGCGCCAGCAGGCTGCGTGATGCACGGGGCTCCACGTGGACTTCAATCACAGAAAGGCTGGTGGAAGGGGCTGGGTGGGGGCGTTGTGTGTGTGGTGTTGATGACGTTAACATTTACGACACTTGGTGCAATGTTACAGGTCTCCTGCCCCACCCTCACCCTTTCCCTCACCATCCGCACCACACCACATCCAGGGGTTCTGCTGCCGGTATGGCGACCCGACGTCGTCAAAAGTGACACGAATGGCGCGTGACACCCGTCTCCGTTTGATGTGGCAGTGATACAGGTGCCACCTGGAACGAGACGGAGTAACGCTGATTCTTCTGAATGATCTGAAACAACCAACGTTTGTAACGCCCTTTTTGATCAGAGTTACAAAAAAACAACACAACCTTGTTAACCACAGTAATAAGTAAGTCCAGAAAGTGTCAACCGCCCGTTCCTAACACGGACAGATGCAGCCGTGGTGTTTCCCATAATGGCCGATGTTGAATGAGTGAGAACAGAGAGTGCATTGGTGTTAAAACCCTTTCACCGCCTGTGTCGCATTTCAGCACCAGCTAGGTAGAGTGGACAGCTGTTTGTGTTACATCGTTACATCGTAGGAAACAGCACGGCATTGGTGCACCGGTACCCACACTTCATCTTTGCCTGTTGTGGCCACTGGGTGACGCTGAAGAGACAGTGCTTGTCAGTGTCTACACAACGTGAGGTGAAGTGTGACTGACTGTGTCTCCTCTCGGTGAAGGAGCAGGCGGCGTGACGACACTGCGTGGAAGAAAACAAAGGACTGCCTCCTGTGTGGACGTGTTAACAGGCAGATGTCCCTGATGTGAACTGAGGTGACTGTGTCTCCACTACTGTGTGACCGAAGCCAGTGACAGTGCAGGAGACACGCGTCCAGAAAGCAACACCATCACCACCAGCAACATCCCCATCACCACCAATACCACCAACAACGAAAGCAACATCATCAGCAACGTAAGCATTATCGTCAGCAACGTACGCAACATCGTGAGCAAGACCATGGACTGCAACATGAGGGCCAGGTGAAGGGTGTTTCAGGGACCTCGTGTTGCTGCCTGTTACTGACTGCACACCTCGTCACTGTCAGCATGGTGAGTCACCTGTGTCAGTGGCGTGTGTGTGTGTGTGTGTGATGTGTGGAGTGTGTGTGTGGTGTGGCGTGGTGTCAGATACTGCTTCAATGAATACTTGTCCTCGTCTTTCTGTTCCCCTCTTTGCCTTTCTTTGGGTTTATTTTTCTTCATAATTATATCCCCAGCCCATGAAATAAAAAATTTAAAAAATAAAAATAAAAAACCCCCAACAAAACACAAAACTGAAGTTGAATAGGGAGGATAGTTTTGTACTGAATCATGAAAAATATTACATAGTCCTGAAACCGTCCGTGGTATGTCTCTCTTCAGTAAAGCCTGCCTGATCTCATTCATCGTTAGCTAGGACATATGAGATATATATATATATATATATATATATATATATATATATCCTTTGTTTCCACAGTATGTAGTCATTCGGACGAAAATTCTGCAGAAAAATCCACTTAGGAAAAACAAATAAAACTGCACGCAGGAAAAAATACAAAAAAATGGGTGGCGCCGTAGTGTAGCGACGCGCTCTCCCTGGGGAGAGCAGCCCGAATTTCACACAGAGAAATCTGTTGTGATTAAAAAAAAAAAAAAAAAAAGAAAGATATCCGCTTAATAGATCATTGATTTTTTTTTTAATCCTGGTTCTCTGTTACTGGTACACTCGTGAACGGTCAGAAACGGACGGCTATACATTACGAGTTTACTCGTAAACGGTGTAGAATGAGCTAATCAACACCTGAGGGCAGTCAGAGTGGGATTTGAGTGTTGGTGGGGATTTAGGATTGAACCTTCCTTACCCCCCCCCTCCCTCCCAACACTCTGTGTTGCAGACAGCAGGTTGAGAATGAAGATGAGGTATGTATGTTTTAAAAGAAATGCTTTGGTGATGATTTCTTACGAAGGCAGTATTCACAAGACAATGCCATGGCAAGTCAGAGTTAAAAAGGAGGGAAGGCAGTATATGCAAATAATTTACCTAACTGTTTTAAAAGTAGATACATTTCTGTTGCTCACAGCATCTTGGGGTCAGTCATCTGAAGGGGGTTCGGGGGGGGGGGGGGCTGGGGGGGGGGGAGGGATTTGGACTTCCGGTTTTGTTTTCAACAGCAGAGATAGGTGTGTATATGCTGTGTTTGTCCACAATCAAGATATGAAACAACAAAGATCTGATAATGTAAAACATAATGGTAAGTAGATAGTGTGATCTTCACCAGAGTTTGGGGATCTGAGTTTAAGAAGCTCTGAGAAAGGAGGCTCACATTGTCAAATGGAATAGGTGAGACGGTTGTTATCATTAGCTAATCCAAACAGTGTGTATGTGTAGGACTGTGACTGTAGTGACTGTGGATGAGTGGGGTAATAGGGAAAGACGACTGAGCTTTGTTTTGTTTTGACATCTGCTTGGAGTCTTCATGAGTAGTGTATGGTGGGTGGGGGTGGGGGGCGAAAAGGGAAGGAGGGGAGCAAAACTTCAGTGGTTTACTAATTGGTTGAATCAAATCATGTTGACAGTTGATGATAAGATAAGATAAGATAAGAATAACTTTATTATCTCCAACTGGAGAAATTTGGTCAGGTGCATTATCACAACATAGACAAGTAAACAACATGAGGACCATAAGTGTAAAAGTCAACAACAGCTTTTACGAATATTACGAAGATACAAATGTATATATATATATCTATCTATATATATCTATATATCTATATATCTCTCTCTCTCTCTCTCTCTCTCTCTCTATATATATATATATATATATATATATATATATATATCACATTCACCGTTTCATACGTACATCCACACACTGCAGGTAATAACTAGTATTCTTAATGTAAGAATGTGAGAATATTGCCTTTTAGTTTTTATGTCAAGTGTGCATCCATTCTCTGATGCTCTTTCCATCCATGATCATTTCTTTTCCTTTCCCTTGAGTATTCTATCAGGGGAACCTCTCACTACGCCTCTCTTCATCTCTGGAGAATATTGCCAACAGCTTGTGTGCGTCCGACATTGCAGGAAGGCTTGTGTGTGTGTGTGTGTGTGTGTGTGTGTGTGTGTGCGCGCGTGTGTGTGTTTCATTGTTTATCTGTACTGTTTACTTCTTCATTCACAGTGCAGTGTTACCACCTGTTGTTATTCATTTTGTTTTAATTTTGACACTTGTGTGTTTCCGTGAATAAGTGTTGTGTGTTAGGACATTGTTTCTATTTGTCACAATGTTGTTTGTAAGGACACTTGTTTCTGTTTGTCACTGTATTGTGTGTTAGCAACACTGTATGTGTCCACCTATCAGGGTTGTATGTTGGCAGGGTAGCGCGTTTCCGTTTGTCAGTGTTGTGTGTTTGGACGGTAGTGTGTTTTCACTTGTCACAGCGTTGTGTGTTAGGACAGTTTCCATTTGTCACAATGTTGTGTTAGCGAGGACAGTGGTGTGTTTTCGTTTGTCACAGTGTTGTGTTTTAGGACACTTATTTCCATTTGTGTCTTTTGTGTTGGGACACTCATATGTTTCCATTTGTCAGTGGTGTGTGTTTGGACACTGTTTCTATTTGTCACTAATGTCAGTGTTATGTGTTAGCAGGGTATGACTCGTAGTATAGTGTTATGTGTCATCAGGTCTGTGACCTGCTCACCAGGAGCCAGTTGCATTGCTTGGACGGAAGAGCCTAGTATGGTCGTAACCCGCTGCTAACTGTGCTTAGTATGGAACTGACCAATGGCGTAGTTCGGTCAACGTATGCATCAGTTTAGTCACGTGTAACTGTCAAAAAGTTAGAACCAAGCAATGCAACTGGCTCCAGGTGGCTGTGAAGGGACTGAATACACGGGGAACCCAGATTCATACCACTTGTTGACCAAGATGCATCCACGTGGTGATTCGCTTTTTGTATTAGTCAGGTTGCTCTTGTTATCTTCTGGATCATATTGTGCATTTTGTGGAATGTTTGACTTTGTATACCAGTATAAAAACGTTATTGAAGTTGGACCAATAGCTTGTGTATATACTTAAAGATATATATAAATTAAATCTTTTATATATTGTACCAGCAGCCTGGCAACAGACGGCGCCAGCTCATTTACTTCATGACACTTCATACTGATTAGTCGGAGCCTGTCAGTAGACTTGAATTGTAGTTTCTCTGCACTGAGCTTTGTTCATGTATGTCATGTCATTCCCACAATGGTGCGAACAGATGGATTTCTGGCTTTTTTCTCTCTTTTTTGTGTTTTTGTTTGTTTGTTTCATTGTCCCAGTTATGGGAATTTTGTTGTTTTTATATAGAAAAAAATTATTTCAGCTCCTGACACATTCCATGGTTGTCATTGTGCCTGTCTCAAAGTACAGTGTACAGTATTGTCACCAATATTATTACAAACCCACACAACAAACACTGTTCTTTTGGAAAGAGATTATTGGAGCAGGGGATCGGAGATTATTGGAGCAGGGGATCCCTGTAATGTGTTATGCTGTCTGTGGGTGCTGGGTATCATTGCCAACTTTGTGTATCACAACAGACACAGCAGTGGTGACACATGTTCACCCGGTATAGGGATTGATCGGGGCGGGTGTGTGTGTGTGTGTGAAGTACATTGACAGTCATTAATCTGTGTGTGTGTGTGTGTGTGTGTGTGTGTGTGTGTGTGAGAGAGAGAGAGAGAGAGAGAGTTTTTCTTCTATATAAGGTCTAGTTTTTCAGATGTTAACTTGGTCAAGTTTTCCACCTTCCTTTTTCTCTTTAAAGCATTTTGCCACGCATTTGGGCTGTGTTCGCTTTATTGTCGGTGTGTTGTAGGGTATTGCTAAAACTGCCAGTCACTGACTCGGGAAAAGTCCTTGGAAAATTAAACCAAAAGACCTATATAAAAAAAAATTAAAGAAATTTTAAAAAATCAATCCGTCTGTCTCTTTCTCTGTCTCAATCACTCATCCCTCTATCTCTCCCTCTCACCCCCCCAGTCCCCCCCCCCCTCTCTCTCTTTGTTTCTTTTCTTTCTTTTTTAATTCTGGGGTGATGCAAACCCTCTGACCAACCGAAGAGCAGCACGACAGCACACAGCACAGGGGGGTGGGAAGGGGGGTGGTGGAAACAGTGCGCCTGCCCTCTCTCTCCCCTGGTTCAGAGGGAGGGAGGGGGAAATGGGAGATAGGAGACGCTGAACCCAAATGAAGCATTTAACAAATTTAAAAAAAACCATCATTCCGGAAAAGCCTTGACAAACAGCGACATTATCCTCTGATGCATCCCTCCTTTACAAGCGCGTGCGCGCACACAAAGGTTTACTCGGACGCACGCACATACTATCACACAAACACACACACGCCCACACACACACACACGCGCGCGCGCGCACTGCACCATAGTGAGCACGTGAGCCGTTTTGCGAGGGATGTCGAGGGGCGGAGGATGAAGCCATTTCCTTGGTTAACCCAGTTTGTTCCAATGCACCCCGCGGATTTATCCGAGACGTCATTGATTCACGGCCCGCTCCCCACCGCCCTCTCCCCTCTCCTCTGCTCCCCCCCCCCTCCCCCACCCCAATCCCCCGGCTCCCTTAAACGTGAAAGGAGGGGGATGGGAAGGGGGCGGGGAAAGGGAGAATAGGAGTGGACTGGGAAGCTGTTGCGATAAATCTGATCATCAGCAACAATCTTCGGGAAGATGGAATGGAAAAATCATTAGCAATAATCTAGGGGGAGACGAAAAGAAAACAATCATCATCAGCAATCCTGGGGAAGACCAAAATGGAAACAATCATTAGCAACAATCTAGGGAGAGACGAAAAGAAAACAATCATTTTCAGCAATCTAGGGGGAGACGAAAACGAAAACAATCAGCAGCAGCAATCTAGAGGAAGACGAAAAAGAAAACAATCATCAGCAGCAATCTAGAGGAAGACGAAAAAGAAAACAATCATCAGCAACAATCTGGAGGAAGACGAAAAAGAAAACAATCATCAGCAACAATCTGGAGGAAGACGAAAAAGAAAACAATCATCAGCAGCAATCTGGAGGAAGACGAAAAAGAAAACAATCATCAGCAACAATCTGGAGGAAGACGAAATGAAAACAATGAGCAGCAGCAATCTAGAAGACGACGAAAAAGATAACAATGATCAACCGTGGCATGACTTCCGTGATAAATCTAGACTCCGGGATCACACTTTGAGGCACTTCTTTCAGCGATAGATTCATATGACAAGCAGCAGATTACTGTTCTGAATTGTCCATGCATTAAACCTGTGTGCACTGTGCAAATGTATAAGCGGAACATAGATTTTGAAAAGTCTTTTAACTAAGAGGTGAGTTTTTCGGCCAGCGGCCGGCTCCTATCCAGAGTTCAGTGTTCTGTGGGCTTAAATGGGGAGACTGGGACCACACAGTCGACTGTCATCCACTTCAAGGATGCGTCTTTGGGTGTGTTCCTCTAATTACCTGACCAACACTGCAAGTGTCTTTATCTCTCGGGCCTGGTTAGCGCCGGGATATCATTATGACAGGAAGCGTCGAGTACAGCCTCGTCACGCAGTCCTAAACCAAAATGGACCTCCATAGCAACATCGTCATCGTCCTCCTCCTTTATCATCATCAGTATAAACAAAACAGTATCACAAAGCCTGTGGCCTCTCATGCCCTGCTCTCGTGGTGACCTCATTTTCGATACCCCTCCACTTCCGTGCTTGGGGTGAGTCCTGTCAATGTCTTCAGTGTCGGCAGATTCATGGGGGACTGTTGTCTGAGGGACGTGGTGGCGGTCTCCACTCTTGGAGGGACGCTTACTCAGTCTGGCTCCGCGACTAAGCCATTATTGTCGTTAGTAGGGGGCTTAGTAGGTGGTGTCCTGAGTACGTTAAATCAGAACAGGCACCACTGAACACCACCGAAGTGACTCAGCAGCAGTGCTGGGTCTCCTCTGGTGTGTGGCCTCCTGGCGACCTAACATCGATGGTTCCCTGCGGACTGCCGACGCTGGAACTGTGACGGACTAACCCAGGTGTGGCTGTGTATGGGGGAATCTAAATGAGCGGCGTGGGAGTAATGCTACTGAAACAGTGCAGATGATGGGGCAGCCAAAAAAAAAAGTCTTTTAAGTAAAGTTTTAGGTAACTGACACTTTAGGTTAAATGTGGCCCATTAAGAAAAACAACAACAAAAAATTTTTATTCAATGTAAACTTACATTGCAGTAAGCAATTACATTCATTTGCCTATTTTATAGTTTTCGAGAAAAAACAGAACATACACATAATTAAGACATTGATATATGTAGGAGGAAAATGGGGGTGGGGTGTGAATATATAAATGTATGGGATGGAGGAGAATGGGGAGGGGGGAATCCAGCGTTCTTATGAGATGAACTGAATTGCACTGTAATGGGTTGACATACACACACGGCAGTTACAATACACAATTTTCGTGTGGGAAATACACTGTTGGACCTTAAGTATGTGTATATATATATATATATATATATATATATATATATATATATATATGTGTGTGTGTGTGTGTGTGTGTGTGTGTAAAGGGCCGTATCAACCACCATAAAAAGTCACAATCATTTGTAAGGTAGCCGAGTTGAAGAACAAAACTACTCCAAGAACATCGGCTTATATATTATCCATGTGTTCAGAAAATCGGAAGACATGCTGGCATATTGCAAGTTCATTCGTGCTACGTAGCCTTCTCTTCTGTTTGTACTCTTTTCTTTTCTTTTTTTTTTTTTATTATGCTTACGCTTACTAAGAAATACTTTCAAAAGAAGACCGTGATAGCAATAGTATAAAGTAATTAGTGGAATCTATGTGTATAATGTCGATCACCTCTTAGAACACAAATCTTTTTGTCAGCTGCATACTATAAGCTCTCATACATCTTTCATTCACCACTGCCACAGTCATGCACGAATTCCATTTCCTTCAAAGTCGGGAAGACGAAGTTATGACGTCATTCCGTCTGTAAGCATGATTTGACGTGAGCATCGTATGACTCGGAACACCGTGATAATTCATTGAGTTAAAACAGGAATTCTCTGCCCACTCCATCCCGCCTCCGGCAACTTACTTTTGATGACCACAGAAACAGTTTGTCCTGTGCCATGATGACGTTTATATGCGTTTCCAAGCGCAAGACATGGTAAGAGAATTCTGTCTCCTGTTGTGCTGATTTCAACATATCATCATTATTGAGAATAGAAACAATCGGACGATGTTTTTTTAATGTCGAGTTTCAGTCGTTCTTCAGATTATTAAATATATCTGTGACCTTACCTAGAGCGCTGACAGTTGAGAAAAAAAGGATGTAATGATAGCACCATTGTTGTGGTGGTATGTTGGCTGTCGTGTCGCTTTTGCGGTACACTCGGGAGTATCCCCAGGATATATTTTGTCACCTGGAATGGTCAGTCTTGAGACAGGAAGAGCAGGGGGATCTCACAAAGAATGCAAGATTACCGTTTAACTATAGTCTGTAATAAACTGAAATTCCACCATTCGTTAAACATGACTTTTAAAAAAAATCTGCCGTTCAGCCAGTGGAAATGATATTTTAAAATCAGTCAGCAAACCGTCAGATCCGTCAGTGAAAAGAATCGTGAGGTTTGCCTCCAATCATCTTGTATTCAGTGTATTCCATTGAGAACAAACAAAAAGCGGGACAGAAGACAGGAACTTCCTTTATACATTTTCTCTTTCATGTCAAAAACAACAACACTATCAAAAACACAGAACACAATTAGAGACACTTCCTGTCTTTGATGTTAATATTTGAAAAAACGAAGTCGCTGCGGGGATTTTGTCAACTTAGTGTGTGTGTTTGAAGTGTGTGTGTGTGTGTCAAGGGGAGAAAAGAGTGTGTGTAAGTGTGTGTGGCGTCTGTGAATGGGAGAAAAGTGTGTGTGACGTCTGTGAATGGGAGAAAAGTGTGTGCGCGATGTCTGTGAATGGGAGAAAAGTGTGTGCGCGATGTCTGTGAATGGGGGGAAAGAGTGTGTGTGATGTCTGTGAATGGTAGAAAAGTGTGTGCGCGATATCTGTGAACGGGAGAAAAGTGTGTGTGACGTCTGTGAATGGGAGAAAAGTGTGTGCGCGATGTCTGTGAATGGGAGAAAAGTGTGTGCGCGATGTCTGTGAAGGGGAGAAAAGTGTGTGTCATGTCTTTGAAGGGAGAAAAGTGTGTGTGTGTGATGTCTGTGAATGGAGGAAAATGTGCGTAATGTATCTGAAGGGCAGAAAAGTGTGTGTGATGTCTGTGAAGGGGAGTAAAGTGTGTGTGTGTGTGTGTGTTTGTGTGTGTGATGTCTATGAAGGGGAGAAAAGAGTGCTTTCTCGTGTGTCAGTCTCTGTTTTGACAGCGATGGATTATCGTAAAAATTCCGTTGTGGAGATGGTGGTGGGTTGTCCTGAAAATTATGAACCTTGTTTTGACAGCGATGGATTATCGTAAAAATTACGTTGTGGAGATGGTGGTGGGTTGTCCTGAAAATTATGAACCTTTCAGCATCCAGGGTGGCAAACCATTTTTATACATACATGCATACATACAATGCATGCACACACACACACACACACACACACACACACAAACCAAACACGTACATACCTACCTACCTACCTACCTACCTACCTCAGCCGTGTTTTTACAGCAGCAGTATAAAGAGGACAGACGGGGACATGAGGTGACCCAGTCAGCCGTGAGTTGACATCAGTATTAGAACAAGTCAACAGCCTGGGATAGGGATGCCGCGGAAACAGACAGGCACAGTGGGTGAGGCGGCGGTGGAAGGAGGTAGTGGGGGGAGGTGCGGGGGTGGGGGGTGCAGACTGCCTGTCCTGTGGAGGCAGGAGAGGCCAGCGACATGACCACGACACGTCCTCCTCATACCTAACACTGTTGAGGATCAGGGCTCTTCTTTGGCATAGTTCCCATCGAAATGTGAGATGGGGGGTGGGGAGACGGGAAGAACAACCCTGTATCACTGGTCCTTTATAACAAACAGGCAGTTTTTTGAGTTCTTGATTTTGTTCGCAAACAGTCTTCATTTGCGTACAGACCAAAGGCATTGCAATCCTTGTGGAACCCAATTTCTGTCTAGTATTCGTCAGGTCCCTGTCAGCCTTGCAGTATGCAGCCCCTTTAATTCCAGCCCGTGTATCCCAGTGCAGCTGATCAATCAACCGCAAAGAGGAAAGGTTTTTGATATAACAAATACCGAAACCTTCCCAAATAACACCGTGCTTTCCGGTCTGTCAAAAGTGACTAAACCGCGGTGATTTTCTGTCTTTTTATTTCAACAGATTATCATTTTGTAAACTTCATAGCAATTATGTTCGAGTGACCGAAGGTTTTGACTCTTATTTGCTATTGGTGTGTGGCAAAATCATAAGAAATCTACGTGATTCTGTGTTTAATTAGTAGTTTGAGAAGTGATTGAATTGATCTGAAACGGACTGAATTGATTAAAACGAGCAGATGACTGTCGTTTGAGGTGTGGTACACTGTGCGCACACTGATCCCATCTGGTCAGCCGGGCCTGAGTTGGCAGATGGAGACAGATGGAATGCTAAGGAAAGGGGTATGGGGAGAACGGACGGACGAGTGATGGGTTGCCATGGGCGTGGTTGTGCCCGACACATGGACCCTGATTAGCACTGAACAGAGCTCCCTCCTCGGTGAACAGCTCATCAGGCGTCTCTTTCAGTGCGCCAAGTGCGTGCTGCACACGGGACCTCGGTTTATCTTCTCATCCGAATGACTGGACGCTCAGTTCAATTTTCCAGTCAAACTCAGGAGGAAGGGCAAGAGAGGGATTCGAACCCAGACCTGCAGGGACTCTGTAATGGCAGATGAGCGTCATTTCCATTCTGCCACCTTCCTCCCCAAAATTTGATACCTTTGACAACTGGTGTTGTACGTATCGTTGTTTGGTGTCACTGACAGCTGTTCTTTGATGTGAGTGACAAATGTTTGATGTCAGTGACAACTGGCGTTGTACCTCCTATTGTTGTCTGTTGTCTGATTTCTGATGTTTGATGTCAGTGACAACTGTTCTTTGATATCAGTGACAACTGTTTGATATCAGTGACAACTGTTCTTTGATGTCAGTGACAACTGTTCTTTGATATCAGTGACAACTGTTTGAGGTCAGTGACAACTGTTCTTTGATGTCAGTGACAACTGTTTGAGGTCAGTGACAACTGGCATTTTACCTTCTGTTGTTAACTGTTGTTTCATGTCAGTGTTGTTCAGTTGTCAGGTCTTGTTTCTGGTTCCGTGGACTTTATTTGGGGTATTGACCATCAGATGAAACATCAGATAAAATCAACACGTTTGCACCTGCACATGATAAACCTTGCATCGATATGAATGGGAAAATAGTGAACCACATTTTACAGTGACAGTTTTGTTACATCTCTGTTAATCGTTTTGCTTATGTTTGTTGGCATTCTTTCGATGGCTTCGTAGCGCTGAAAACCCAGTGCGCATTTAGCCGGATAGAGAGAGAGAGAGAGAGAGAGGATGAACGAACGAACTTTTTTTTTTTTAATAAGGAAAGTTGAATAAACATGCCGGGCAAAGAGAAATGAAATAAAAAAAATATTCACAAAACAACAAAAGGAGAGAGAGGGAGAGAGAGAGAGAGAGAGATGTGCTTTCCAGGCGCATAAATCCAGTCGCTAGAAAGGTGCTTTCGAGGTACGTGTATCCAGTGGCTTTTAATCAATGTCTGACAATGACTTGAATCCAATATTGAAGCGTTGGGCCGCGAGATTGGTCTCCCTTCCATGTAGGAATCACGTGCAAAAGGAAGGGAACACACGGCAGTGTGCTGGCCGTGATGGGTGTTTACCCCTCTTTGACCGCATGAAATGACTTCCCCCACCCCCACCCCACCTCCGCACGCATGCACTTCTCTCTGTGTGCCGCTGTCTGTCTGTCGGTCAGTCTGTCTGTCTCGTTTTCTGTCTCTTTCTTTCTTTCTCTTGGTCTCTCCCTCTCTCTCTCCTCTCTGTCTCTCACTCTCTCCCTGTCCCTCTCCCTCTGGGTCTCGCTCCTCCATCCCCCTCGCTATCTCTCTCTCTCTCTCTCTTACTCTCTGTACTCTTGGGGTGAGCGTTGTTCAGCCAGGCGGAGAAGTCACGTTTGGAAAGAAGTGTGTTTGTCCCCTTTGTCAAAGAACTTGCATGCGACGCAGATATCTTTTGTTTTTTACTTGACAAACAGTTGTTTGGCTTCGAAAACAGTATGATTTATATATTTGTGTGTATGTTCCTCCTATGAATTCTTCATATTATGCCAACTTTGGAACTGACAGAGGGACAATGTGTGTTGAAGATGTGTTAGCTGAATTATTAATGACTGAAGATATATCCGATGTAATCATATGTGGGAACCTGAATGGGAAAACATCAAGCAATTTTCCTTTATTAAATACCCAATTTGACAGTGTCTCCTTTTCAAAAGACAATGGCAATTTTCATCTGATAAGACAATCAAAAGACTGAACTTAACTCGTATGGTAAATTGATTTTGAACATGTGTGTTTCATATGGTTTATTTATTCTAACCTACAGGGTCGCTACACATACATCTCTGACTCAGGTTGTAGTGTGAATAATTATTTTCTGTTGTCTGAAGATTTATTTAATGAAATACAAACAACTTGTCATCTTAATGTGGCTGAGAGAATAGAGTCAGATCATCAGCCTTTAGAGTTATATTTTCTTTCAAAAAATAAATCGAATTATAAGGATAATGTAAGAATAAGAATAACTTTATTATCTCCAACTGGAGAAATTTGGTCAGGTGCATTATCACAACACAGACAAGTAAACAACATGGGGACCATAACTGTAAAAGTCAGCAACAGCTTTTACGAATATTACGAAGACACAAATGTAAAAAATATCACATACACCGTTTCATACATACATACATCCACACACTGCAGGCAATAACTGGTATTCTTAATGTAAAAACAGAAAGAATTAAGAAACTTTATTTTGAATACAATTATAAGCATAGCCGACTATATTGCACATTGATTATAATAGACAGATGAGATAAGAATAAAGATAAATTGTGGAAAACCACAACCAGATAATCAGCACACACCCGCACTCACCCACCCCCCACCCACCCCACACACGCGGTTTACTTGATTAAACAAGAGAAATAAACATACGTTCTCAAATAAAAGCGTTTCACATGTTCGCTTTTAAAACATTGCAATTAATTATTACATCGTAATTATTAACAGAAATATATTTAGAATATGGACGTTAGCATTAGATATATTCCATTGTACATTCATTCTGCATATTGCACATTATTCATCCTACATATTGCACATTCATAATAACCAATTGTCACGTTTTTAAGCTCAGTAAACACACACACTCACACTCACACACACACACACACACACACACACACACACACACACACAACTAGAAAAGGTACAACCTATCATGCACGGACTTTCACACGTCTCACATGAGAGTGCGGGCACGCGCGCGCGCGCGCGCACGCGCGCGCACACACACACACACACACACACACACACACACACACACACACAGAGTTCTCAAGAATTTAAAAGGTGGATTTAACGTGGAATAGAAGTCTTCAGAGCTCTGGATTTCAACTTAAAAGTTCTGTAGCGTCGTCCTGATGGCAATAGCTCATAATACGTTGCTAAAATATGGATGTCGTCAGTTGCTATCTGCCTGCTTTTTTAACCACTCAACTTTCATACAGCTTTTGCATACTAGCTTGTTTCACTCCCACAATTTTACTGCATACACTCATGACATCGTTCAAAACACGCTTACTCCTCACTCCCAAACTTCAATACCAGCACATAAATGAAACTGTGAGCACGGACTCGATACAACATCGATAATAACTTTGAAGAATAGTTGAATTTATACCAACATTTCTAAGCTTCTGTAAACAAAAAATTCTAGATTGACATTTCTTATGAATAGAATCAACATTTCTGTCAAAAGTTAGCTTATTGTCTATGATGGTCCCTAAATATCTATATTCATTGACCCTCTCCACTGTTTGACCATCAATAACAAGGTTAGCTACAGGCAAGGGGTCTTTCCGAAAATCTATTAACATTTCTTTTGTTTTCAATACGTTGAGATCCAGATAGTTTTCCTCACACCAAGAACAGAACTTTTTAATTTCACTGAAATAAATAGCATCAGAGTCAGATCTTCAATAGCTGAATCATCAGAATATTTTATGACAGGAGTTTCCTCCGTGCCTCTGCAGTCATTTGTGTACAGTGTAAATAGAACAGGGGACAGCACTGTACCTTGGGGTGCGCCAGTAGAAGTAGAGTTTAGAGAAGAGTGGGCAGAATGAAAGCGGACGGACTGAGTTCTTTTGAGAAGAAAACTTGCTATCCAAAGAGTAAGCTTCGGATCAACATCCAAGCCTAGCAGTTTGAGGGCAAGGAGATGAGGTTATATTGCGTTAAAAGCAGAAGAGAAGTCAACAAAAAGGATATGAACAAAAGATCCCGTGTTATTCAAATGAAGGAAAGCATTATGAAGGAGAGTTAGGATAGCATCATCAGTACTTCTGTGTGCTTTATAAGCAAACTAAAGAAAGTCTAGCTGCTGTTCAGTGAAAGAAAGAAGATGGCGGAGAACTTTTTTTTTTCAAAGCATTTCATCACTATTGAAGTCAGGGCTACAGGACGGTAATCATTTATTGCGGCTGGGTTCTTTTTTCTTGGGGATAGGACAGATAGTAGATTTTTTTCCATATGCTGCGGACAGAGCAGTCCTTTAGAGACCAGTTGAAAATTTTACAGAACACGTCACACAACTGGGAAGCACATGTTTTCAGTTATCTTCCGCAGATATTTTCGGGGCCAATTGCCTTCGTGACATTCAGCTTTAAAAATAAAGATTCAACAACTCGAAAAAAGTTTGTCTGGAACACTGAACATGCACACATATACCATGATAATATGAAGTCCTCAGAAACAGAAGAATCATAGGCTTATCCCCTTCAGTTAATAAATCACGCTCTCAGTGTATTTAATAATTGTTTAAAGAAACAATGTGAATGTATCATAAAGAGGTCTTTTGCACATCAGAGGAAAACAGACCCATGGTTTGATGATGAATGTAGAGCCACTAGACGATCTGTCAGGAGACTGTTTAGAAATGTTAGTAAATCGAAGAAGAAAGAGCATAGGAGTGAGTTTTGTAAAGCGATGAGACAATACAGACATTTAGTCAACAGAAAAAGAAAACAGTATAATAATGCAGTTTTTGACAGGCTTATTCTTTCTGTACACAATCAAAGGGAATTCTGGAAAAATATGAGAAATGTCCCTAGTAAAACGAAATTTCATGTTTCTGAGATATCTTTGGAAGAATGGTTTCATCATTTTAAGAGAGTCCTTGAAAAAGAAAACATTTCTGATGAAAATGTGAATATGTCTTCAGATAGTGACAATCATAATGCTGTATTCAATATGAATGAATGTGATGCTGATTATGTTGTTGATGAGTTTGATTATTGTTACGTATTGAATCGTCCTATATCCAAAGAGGAAGTGATGATTTCTATTAAAAAGTTAAAATGTGGCAAGGCAGCAGGACCAGATGGTGTGGTCGGTGAATACCGTGACAGCTGGCAAGAATCTATTATTCTTCCTTAATTAAAAAAGGCAATATTATAATGATCCAAATAATTATTGAGGTATTTCGTTGTCTGACATAAATAGTAAGCTTTTTAGTTCTATTATAAATCCGAGACTTCAAGAATGGATAGATCAGAATAATATAACAGGAGAATACCAGGCAGGATTCAAAAAGAATTATTCCACAGTTGATCATATGTTCACACTATTTGCATTTATTCAAAATCAATTCATACCCGATAGAAAATTGTATGCTGCTTTTATAGATTTTGAGAAGGCGTTCGATTCTCTATCTCGAAAACTTTTGGCCAATATTGTTGAAAAATGGTGTTAAAGGAAAATTATTTCGATGTATAAAAAGTATATACAGTATTGTTAAGGCTAGGATTAGGCTTGGAACACGATTCACATGTTATATCAACTGTACTAATGGCGTAAAACAAGGTGATGTGTGTAGCCCTGTTCTTTTCTCTCTGTTCATTAATGAGTTAGCTCAAGAGATAATCCATAAAGAAAGTCATGGTGCAAATATAAGTTATGATTCAATTGTTTATTCTTTTGTTTGCTGATGACTGCGTTACTATCAGAAATTGTGATTGGCTTACAGACACAGTTAAATAATCTTGACAACGCCGCATCTCAGCTACAACTTAAAGTTTATTGGATAAGAGTAGCATTGTAGTTTTTAGATATCAGTTGTAAATTCATATCGTTACTTTGGAATATTGTTCTCTACCAAACTGAGTTTCAGCTATGCATGTCAGGATTTGGCTAGCAGGGGTAAAAGAGACGCGTTTAGTATTATGTGAAAGGTGTATAAATTAAAATGTAATTCTATAAATATATTATTGAAATTGTTTGATGCCCAGGTGCAGCCCATTCTGCTTTATGGTGCAGAACTATGGGGTTTGGATAAAGCCTCTGCTGCAGTAGAGAGTGTTCATCTATTCTTTTTGAAAAAAAAACAACAAAAAACCCAGGAGTCGGCACACAAACACCAAACGATCTTATTTATGGCGAATTAAACAGGTTTCCATAAACTATTAACTCAGGCATATCTGTTATTCGATATTGGTTGAAACTGACACGAATGGAAGAACACAGACTACCTTTCAAGGCCTATAAAATGCTTTTAGGTTCAGCTAACAAAGGAAAAACAAACTAGGCTTTGAAGGTTCGTGATACACTAGTGACGTATGGTTTCTTTTTCGTATGGGAAATCAGGGGGTGGGTTGTGTTCACTCTTTTATAAAGTTGTTTAAACAAAGATTTTTCGATTGTGGTTGGCAAAAGTGGAAAAGTCACATTAATGATAGCGATAGATTCTTAGAGTACAGAAAATTTACAACCAGTCCTAACATAGAACCTTACCTTATGATTGATCAAATAGTTACATAAGGTATATGCTAACAAGATTTCGATTTGGAATTTCTGATATTGCTGTACGTGGTTTCAGATACAAAGAACACAATGTGAATATGATGAAATGCCCTTTAAGCAGAAATGCCACTGAGACTGAAGTTCCTTTTGTACTCTGTTGTCCTGCCCTTGATGATCTTAGATTTCAGTTTATACCAGCCAAGCACTATAAAATCCCTAGTGACTTTAAACTTTCATTACTTCTGGCTGTTAGAAATGAACTTGTAATAAACAATTTTGCTGTATTCTTATACTAAACATTCAAAAGAAGAGAAATTGTTAGCTCACGACTGATGACGTAGTATTACTGTTATACTGTGTAATATTGATAATCACTGCTTATGTTGTATCCAATTCGGCACTTATGTTTTTATGTTTATATTCTGGCATATATATACTATTTTCTTCCTTGCTAAAAAAAAAAAAAAAAAAAAAAAAAAAAAGGTTATGTTCATACTCCTTCATACGGGGCTTTGGCATTAATGAATAAATTCCAGTTCCAATTCTCCCTCCCTCCCTACCTCCTCTCTCTCTCTCTCTCTCTCTCTCTCTCTCTCTCTCCAGAAAAAGGTTGAAAAATATTGACATTTCTTCAGCTCACCAACAGTGCATGTGATGGCACCACATGGAGAAGTAGTGTTCCGTTGCTGGCTGTTGTGCTGCTTTGTGTCACGAAGGTGGTGTATGTGATGGCACTGTATGAAAGAAATTGTGACATCTAGGTAGTTGTTGTGCTGCTGTGTGCCACGTGAGAGGTGCCTGGCCAATGGATGTTGTGCTGTGAGGATGGGCAGAGCACGTGGGCGGGCCTGCAGCTCGACGGATGTGCAATGTGCCCCTCCCGCCATCACGCACACGTAGTGTACAGGTAGTTGAAAGCACCTGAGATATTTTCCACACCACTGGAGAAAGTGGCGGCCGAACACGGAGCTTCTGATGTCTGTGCTGGGAGGGCTTGGGGAAACAACACATTCAGTACATGTTGCGAGGTCCTGGGGGATGCAGATTGTATGTGATGGGTAGAAATAATTGACGAGCGCAATAGCCGAGTGGTTAAAGGGTGGAGATTTTTCTGATTTCCCAAGTCAACATATGTGCGGACCTGCTAGTGCCTGAACCCCATTCGGTTGTATACGCACGCAGAAGATCATATACGCACGTTAAAGATCCTGTAATCCATGTCAGCATTCGGTGGGTTATGGAAACAAAAACATACCCAGCATGCACACCTCCGAAAACGGAGTGTGACTGCCTACATGGCAGGGTAGGTAAGCAAAACGGTCATACACGGAAGATGTTATATGTCTGTCTGAGCGTGTATGTGTGCGTGCCTGAAATCTGATTGAATGACACGGGAAACGAATGATAAGCACCCAATGACAGCCGTCAGTCGGCTCTACCCAGGTAGGCAGTCTGTTGTGCAAATGACCCCGGGTTTTTAAAGCGCTTGGAGCGTGGTCTCCGACCGAGGTTAGGCGCTATATATGTGTCCATATCAAATCAAATAAATTGAGGAGCTCCACCATGCTAAGGTTTCATTCCCGTTGCCTTGTTTACGTGGCAGAACACACCCAGTTGTGAAGGGGGTTTCTACGCTGTAGTACAAGTGTGTGCTCCGGGCCGGGAACCAGTCTTGTGGGGCTGGGTGATGATCCTGATCGGTATTCTGTTCCGAGGGATCTTTAAAAAAAAAAAATTATTGGTCAGCATTGGGACATGAAGCAAGATGTGACGGATAGTGTGATGTCTGGAGAAACCACGAGATTTCCCTGATACTGGATAGGGCCGCAGAACATGAACGGGGAGGGGGGGGAGTCAGTAAGACAAATGTTTTTATCGTACTATCATACTGTCGTCCGAGACAACAGAAAACATATTTACATTACATATGTATGATTTTTGTTTGGATATGAAAATACGATTCTGAAAAAAAAATTGTTGGAGACACACACGTATGCATAGCTATAGCCACTGTATGTCAGACACTGGGAGAAATGTCTGCACATCATGGTTTTTTTTGTTTGACTTTTCGCTTCTTTTTATCATCCGTTTTTAATAGGATTTGATCGCGATCTCGGGGAAAGTGATGAAATGCACACACACACACTGTTTCATGTCAGCCATGCACAACTATTTCCCAGTCATTGATGTGGCCTGCCATGCAGGATCAACTCCAGATAACATGGACTGACCCATGTAGACATTCATGAAAAAGACATGTCGTCATGTTAACGTATATATTTATTTTATAGATTTTGTTGTCATGAGCTGTTGTTGGAGGAATGCAGTTTTGATGTATGTAGCCCCGTGCCCTCACGGAGCCCCGCCGGAAGGGTTGGCCTTCTTCCAATCCTCCTCCTTGTCGCCGTGCGCGGCAGTTTTTTTCCCCCCGGCTTTCACTTGCCTGTGGAAAAGATATGCATCATGCGTTGTTTCTGCGACAGTTCAATACACGGGATTAATGCGCGTGTCTCCATTCTTGACATAACTGAGCGAATTGCGTAGCAGCATCAATGCTGAAGCTAATCGATTTTTTGGCGTTCATGTTTTGATAAAGACGGAAAAGGGAGAGAGAGAGGGGGGGGGGGGGGGGGGGGGGGGGGGGGGGGGGGGGAGGAATGTGTATGACTCCATCAAGCAGCCAATAAAAGAAAATGGTGGCTCATCTTGTTGACCCACACATTAGTCATTAATCATGAGTACCGGAGTGTGGGTCATTGTGTTAGAGGACTTGTCAATCAGCAAACAGGAAGGAATCAAAGTGCCTGTCCCTCCCCTCCCTCCCCGTTACCCCTCCCAGCACTGTATCCCTACAGGTTTCACTCTCCTCCGTTACCCCTCCCAGCACTGTATCCCTGCAGGTTTCACCCTCCCCGTTACCCCTCCCAGCACTGTATCCCTGTAGGCTTCACCCTCCCCGTTATCCCTCCCAGCACTGTATCCCTGCAGGCTTCACCCTCCCCCGTTACCCCTCCCAGCACTGTATCCCTGTAGGCTTCACCCTCCCCGTTACCCCTCCCAGCACTGTATCCCTGCAGGTTTCACCCTCCCCGTTATCCCTCCCAGCACTGTATCCCTGCAGGCTTCACCCTCCCCGTTATCCCTCCCAGCACTGTATCCCTGCAGGCTTCACCCTCCCCGTTATCCCTCCCAGCACTGTATCCCTGCAGGCTTCACCCTCCCCGTTATCTCTTCCAGCACTGTATCCCTGCAGGCTTCACCCTCCCCGTTATCCCTCCCAGCACTGTATCCCTGTAGGCTCCACCCTCCCCGTTATCCCTCCCAGCACTGTATCCCTGCAGGCTTCACCCTCCCCGTTATCCCTCCCAGCACTGTATCCCTGTAGGCTCCACCCTCCCCGTTATCCCTCCCAGCACTGTATCCCTGCAGGCTTCACCCTCCCCGTTATCCCTCCCAGCACTGTATCCCTGCAGGTTTCACCCTCCCCCGTTACCCCTCCCAGCACTGTATCCCTGTAGGCTCCACCCTCCCCGTTATCCCTCCCAGCACTGTATCCCTGCAGGCTTCACCCTCCCCGTTATCCCTCCCAGCACTGTATCCCTGCAGGCTGCACCCTCCCCGTTATCCCTCCCAGCACTGTATGTATCCCTGCATGCTTCACCCTTCCCGTTATCCCTCCAGCACTGTATGTATCCCTGCAGTGAATCATTTATTTAAGTTATTGTACTTTTTTTACCCTTGAATTGAAGTAGTTGCTACGTGGCGATAGCCTTAGGATGGCCTTAGTGGTCGGCGAGGCTCAAAGCACCATAATTTGATTTAATTTGATTTGATTGTGTGTGTGTGTGTGTGTGTGTGTGCGCGCGTGTATACGTGTGTGAGTGTGTGTATACGTGTGTGTGTGTGTGTGTAAGCACCGTAATTTGATTTTGTGTGTGTGTGTGTGTGTGTGTGTGTGTGTGTGTGTGTGTGTGTGTGTGTGTGTGTGCTTTAGTTAAGCGTCTTTTAACTATCAGTGATATAAGACGATTAAAAAGGGGGGATGGGGTGGAGAGTGAAGAGGAAAACCGAAAAGGTAGAAAACTACCAACAAATTAATAACTAACATACAATTACATTTAACAGTAACAATTCAATAATGATGATAATCAGAAACCACTGACACAATTCTGAAGTACATTAAAGGAATGTAGAAATAGGGCTATGAACTAATGCCCTTGAATGTTCGACCATAAGAACCTCGTCAAAAAGCTTTAAAAAAAATCATCTGCAGTGTTATTATTCTCTTTGAAATACTTGGGCAAGAAGGTATGTATTTGCTGACTGTGAAATAAAGAATGATGCAAGCTGAACTGCTTACCACAGGTGCATGTAACATTTTCACTATACTTTGTCTTCAGCGCATAAAGTTTTCTACGGAAGAAAGTAGAGGTTAATCTTGTATAGCAAGCTGATGGGTTCGGTATCTTTTCTTTAATAATATTATCGGGGAATAATGTCCCATTATGTTTTAAAAACTTTTCCTTCCATCGGTTATGAAATCGACTCCATGCCGATTTTTCTCAGTGTATGCCTCTTTTACGAAAGACGGACATGTATTTTTGTCGATTTTTCTGAATCTTGTGCTCCCCTTTTAGCTGCATTATCAGTCCATTTGTGGTCTGTGTGTTTTGATGGTCCATTTTGTGGTCTGTGTGTTTTGATGGTCCATTTTGTGGTCTGGGTGTTGTGAAGGCCCATTTGTGGTCTGGGTGTTGTGATGGTCCATTTGTGGTCTGGGTGTTGTGAAGTCAGTTTTGTGGTCTGGGTGTTGTGAAGGCCCATTTGTGGTCTGTGTGTTTTGATGGTCTATTTTGAGGTCTGGGTGTTGTGAAGGTCCATTTGTGGTCTGGGTGTTGTTAAAGTCCATTTTGTGGTCTGTGTGTTTTGATGGTCCATTCTGTGGCCTGGGTGTTGTGAAGTCAGTTTTGTGGTCTAGGTGTTTTGATGGTCCATTTTGTGGTCTGTGTCTTGGAGGATGTCTGTCCCTGTTCTGCGTCCATATCCAGTCACTTCGGATTTTTTGCCTTTTAATCCGACATCTCTGTTATTGTCCTCTGACGGGAGCTGACATCGGGTACGTTACCTTCTACCACGTAGTTGTTACTGCTGCACCCAGGAGATGGGAACTGAATGTTTTTGTCGTTGTCATAAAAGCATGTTCTGCTCACTGGTGAAGACTATGATACGCCACATGTAATTGTACAGAGACGGAGCCCGACATTTCCACAGCTGATGTTCTCACATCGCTGGCCACTGATGGTGATTGCTGTGACTGGTGGTGTTTGGTGAGGGTGGTGGGGGTGATTGTTCTGTTCTGATGGCTGACCGACTGACTGCCCCGCGGGCCGGGGTAACCACTGATAACGACCCTCCTTCACGGCAGCCATCAGGAGCACAGGGAGTCGTGAACAATGATCACGTGCAGGCCTGGCCGCTTTGTGGAGAGCAGGGAAGATGACAGGTATTTAACTCCACTGATGTGGAGAGGACACGGGCTTTGGGAGGTCAGCCCATTCCGTGGCGTTCAGTGCCTGACCTGTGAAATATTGATGGGTGTGTTGGGGTGACTGTCTGTTCCACCTTCCGCAGTCCTCTGGAGTTTTAGAAAAGCGCCGTTGAAAGGGTTTTCATTATTTACATTCGGCTGTTGGCTTTAAACTGAGAGTTTCTTCTTTGTGGAAAAGCGGGTTTATTGTTTTATATTATACTACTTCAGTTCATTTAAAGAAAGTACAGAAAAGAAATAAAACAATAAAACTAAACAAACAACGAATAAACAAAGTAAACAACGAACACACACACACACACACACACACACACACACACACACACACACACACACACACAATCAAGACAAAGTAGTATCAGGAATAGGCTTGCAATGAACAACTTTGATACCAACAGTAGCAATCACGCTGGCATGTTGCAAATGTCATTCTGCTTCATGTACATGGGACATGAAAAATGGTGTGTATCTGTTCGATATCAAAGAACATTGGCTCACAGAGGTTCCATTCCACGCAGAATTTGGACATATGATGGTTTATTTTCACCTTGTGTAACTTTGAGTCGAGTGGTTGATTGTTGCTTTTTTTTTTAACACGGATTTCGTGGAAATAATTATATCCATCTTAATTCTGTGGATTCACATTTTGGCGAAAGCTTAGCCAACGCCACGGAAAGGTTTTACGATTGTTGCAGATTCTTTTGGCTGTTGCACTCTGGAACTGCTTGACTGCGAACAGTCAGAAGAGAAATAAGTCACCCTCCCCACCCATCCCATCCCCTCCCTCCACATACACCCTCCAACACACATGTCCCTCAGGCCATGACGTCAGTCAACGGGGAGCCGAGGAAGAAGTGAGAACCTTGTCCTGGTTCCTTGATTAATCCTGTGGTGTCGATGCCATGTCTGACAGTCCTCTTCCCGCCTCCCGGGAACCAAGAGTCAGTCCCTGCATGCACCCCCCTTTACAACTGATGTAACGTTAGATAGGTGGTGACGTCATCAGTATGGCGGTGTCGGGTCCTGGAGCCAGTTGCATTGCTCGGACGGAAGAACCTAGTATGGTCGTAACCGGCTGCTAACTGTGTGTAGTATGGAACTGACTGACCAATGGTGTAGTTCGGTCAACGTAGGCATTTAGTCACGTGTAACTGTCAAAAAGTTAGAACCAAGCAATGCAGCTGGCGCCTGGCCCCAGAAGGCTGGAGGCCAGTCTGGTGTGATCTTGGCTGTACACTGCGTGGGTAATTTAACCGACACAACGGCTGTGTTTGCTGAACTCACCATGCACATTATACTGTACAAGGCTGTATCTCTTGTATGTGACTTTTTTCTTCTTATTTTTGTCTTCCTCAAAAACGTATGTTTTAGTGAACCAAACAGTTGGTGTGGCAATTGTAAAAATCTATGAGCAGAATACCAGATGTGATTTATATTTGTTTTAGTTACATGAAATGTGTAACATTTTCATGTGCTCCCTTTTGGGTTTCCTGAAATGAACATTCTTGTCTTGTGTACTGACAACAGCTTTCTCTGTTGAAATCGTTGTACTGTGTTGTATTGTGTTGTGCTGTATTGTGTTGTGCTGTAATGTTTGTGTTGTGTTGTATTGTGTTGTATTATATCATATTGTATTACTCTTTCGTTACAACAGATTTCTCTGTGTGGAATTCGGGCTGCTGTCTGTAGGGAGTGTACATCGACACTGCAGCGCCACCGGTTTGTTTGTTGTCTTTCTTCACATTTTCTTTTCTGCACGCAAGTATATCTGTTTTCCTGTTAATTCAAAGCGGATTTTTCTTTTATATATTTTTGCCAGGGACAACCCTTTTGTTGCCACAGGTTATTTTACATGCATAAAGTGCTTGATACGCGCGGGACTACGGTATATCTTCTCGTCCGAATGACTAGCGTCCTGACCACCACTCAGATTGTAGTGGAAGAGGAGAAACCACTGGTGAGTGTGGCCAGTATAGATAGATAGATAGATTGATTGATTGATTGATAGACATATTCATTGAATTGGGCTTAGCCCTACTAAACGGTTCTCAGACTTTGCGGTCCACTAGGTTCTAAAGAGAAGGAGATGTTTGCCTGTGGAGGCTGTGTCACCCTGTGGAGGCTATGTCATCCTGTTGAGGCTGTGTCACCCTGTGGAGGCTGTGTCACCCTGTGGAGGCAATGTGGAGGCTATGTCACCCAGTGGAGGCTATGTGGAGGCTATGTCACCCTGTGGAGGCTATGTCGCCCTGTGGAGGCTATGTCGCCCAGAGGAGGCTATGTGGAGGCTATGTCACCCTATGGAGGCTATGTGGAGGCTATGTCACCCTGTGGAGGCTATGTCACCCTATGGAGGCTGCGTGGAGGCTGTGTCACCCTATGGAGGCTGCGTGGAGGCTATGTCACCCTATGGAGGCTATGTCACCCTGTGGAGGCTATGTAAAGGCTATGTCACCCTGTGGAGGCTATATCCCCCTGTGGTAGCTATGTCACCTTGTGGAGGCTATGTCATCTTGTGGAGGCTATGTGGAGGCTATGTCACCTTGTGGAGGCTGTGTCACCCTGTGGAGGCTATGTGGAGGCTATTTCACCCTGTAGAGGCCATGTCACCGCGTGGATGCTATGTGGAGGCTATCTCACCCTGTGGAGGCTATGTCACCCTGTGGAGGCTATGTCACATCACCCTATGGAGGCTATGTCACCCTGTGGAGGCTATGTTACCCTGTGGTGGATATGTGGAGGCTATGTCAGCCTGTGGTGGCTATGTGGAGGCTATGTTACCCTGTGGAGGCTATGTTACCCTGTAGTGGCTATGTGGAGGCTATGTTAGCCTGTGGAGGCTCTGTTAGCTGTAGTAGCTATGTTACCCTGTAGTGGCTATGTGGAGGCTATGTTAGCCTGTGGAGGCTCTGTTAGCTTGCTGCATGTATCATGGTATGGCACGAGGCCCGGCGTTGTTTTGCTGTGGCTTAGTGTTCGGTGTGCAGTCAGGTGTGTCATCACCATGGCAGCTGTCCTGTGGAGAAAACATCTCTGTTTATGTTTATGATAACCACAATCATTAATGATAACAATGTTTTAAAGTGAATGTCTGAAACTCTTTTGTATGAAAAACGTTTCCATTGTTTATGTTTTTTGCCCCTGTTTAAAATCAAGCTCGTGGTGTTTTCGTGTGTGTGTGTTTGTGTGTGTTTGGTGGTTGCGCACTTCTGTCTCGCCACACTTGATGCAGTTTCTCTTTGTGAGATAATTGAATTATTCTTATCTTATATAATGTTCCCTCATCTTTTGTTATCTTAAAAAAATGCTCCAACTCCTGGTTTTTCGCCCTGCCCCCTTCAGTTATGGTACTCGTGACAGAAGAGGCTGCAAAGGTGCAAAGGCGTCACTGCAAAGCGGTTACGTTGTGAAACCAGAAATATGCTCATTTGAGTCCAGAACTGATTTTTTTTTTTAAAAAGGACACTTGATAGATCTCCATTTGAACATGTCAGCCATTGAACAAAGCCTTTATGTTTCATTATGTTTCTCTCCCATCCTAGATACTCCCCAGTGTCGATACTCCCAGTATCCCACAGTGTCGATACTCCCAGTACTCCCCAGTGTCGATACTCCCCAGTACTTCCCAGTGTCGATACTCCCAGTACTCCCCAGTGTCGATACTCCCCAGTACTTTCCAGTGTCGATACTCCCCAGTGTCGATACTCCCAGTATTCCCCAGTGTCGATACTCCCCAGTGTCGATACTCCCAGTACTCCCCAGTGTCGATACTCCCCAGTACTTCCCAGTGTCGATACTCCCAGTACTTCCCAGTGTCGATACTCCCCAGTACTCCAGTGCCGATACTCCCCAGTGTCGATACTCCCAGTACTTCCCAGTGTCGATACTCCCCAGTACTTCCCAGTGTCGATACTCCCCAGTGTCGATACTCCCAGTACTCCCCAGTGTCGATACTCCCCAGTACTTTCCAGTGTCGATACTCCCAGTACTTCCCAGTGTCGATACTCCCAGTACTTCCCAGTGCCGATACTCCCCAGTACTCCAGTGCCGATACTCCCCAGTGTCGATACTCCTAGTACTTCCCAGTGTCGATACTCCCAGTACTTCCCAGTGCCGATACTCCCCAGTACTCCAGTGCCGATACTCCCCAGTGTCGATACTCCTAGTACTTCCCAGTGTCGATACTCCCCAGTACTCCAGTGTCGATACTCCCAGTACTTCCCATTGTCGATACTCCCAGTACTCCCCAGTGTCGATACTCCCCAGTACTCCAGTATCGATACTCCCAGTACTTCTCAGTGTCGATACTCCCAGTACTCCCCAGTGTCGATACTCCCAGTACTTCCCAGTGTCGATACTCCCCAGTGTTGATACTCCCCAGTACTCCCCAGTGTCGATACTCCCCGACACGGGGACTATCAAGTTGACCCCCTCCTAGGTAACCTACCCTAACACATATGAGTAATGTGCGTAAAAAGTGGAGGACATGGAAACCACTGTGCGGCAGCGATTTAGAGCTGATTTCTCCCAGCTCTCCGTGCTGACGGTATATTCATGGAGCCAGATCCATGCATACTGAGCGGTTCCAGTCAGTCAGCAGTTCGTTTCCATGCATACGTCTGTCAGGGAGCGATCCCTCATTAGTCCCGGCCCTTGTCTGCAGCGTTTGACGTGGTGTTTCCCGCGGCTCTCCCTTGACCTTGCAGACAGTCACACGACAGGGATTTCTGTCAGTTACGAAACAGGAATAGGGGGTGGGAGGAGGGGGCAGACCAGGGGACTGAGTGGCAAAAGGTTGGGGGTGAGTTTACAAGGAACAGTGAGTTTACTGCAGGCAGTTAGTGTTATCATTTAACTATGGAATAATGATTTAACCTCAGGCAGTTAACTAGGGTTGTGATTTAACTTGGGATAGTGAATTCATCTCAGGCAGTTGGGGTTGTGGTTTAATGAGATAACAGTGAATTCACCTCAGGCAATTGATTAGGGTTGTGCTGTAATAATGGAACAGTGAATTTACCCCAGGCAATTAATTAGGGTTGTAATTTCGCTAGGGAATAGTGAATTTACCTCAGATAATATAGGTGTTTTGATGGGGGAACAGTGAATTTACCTCATGTAATAAAGGTTGTGATTTAAGTATGAACGATGAATTTACCTCAGGCAATAATTAGGGTTGTGATTTAGCTAGGGAAAAGTGAATGTACCTCAGACAATTAGGGTTGTGATTCAGCTAGGAACAGTGAATTTACCTCAAGCAGGTAGGGTTGTGATTTAGCTAGGAAATTACCTCACTCAGGTAATTAGGGTTGTGGTTTAGCTAGGAACAGTGAATTTACCTCAGGTAATTAGGGTTGTGATTTAGCTAGGAACAGTGAATTTACCTCGGGTAATTAGGATTGTTATTTAGCTAGGAACAGTGAATTTACCTCAGGTGATTAATTAGGGTTGTGATTTAGCTAGGGACAGTGAATTTACCAGAGTGATTTAGCTAGGGACAGTGAATTTACCTCAGGTAATTAGGGTTGTGATTTAGCTAGGGACAGTGAATTTACCTCAGGTAATTAGGGTTGTGATTTAGCTAGGGACAGTGAATTTACCTCAGGTAATTAGGGATGGAATTAACCTCAGGCTACGCAAGTCCTTGACAGAGTAGCAGAAGGAAAAGATGTAGATGTAGGTCGGTGAGCTTTACCATTACTAAGGGAGATGACAGGTATGGTCTGTCCTGTAGTGGAAGAGGGGGTTCAGATCTGTTGGGTGAGGGATACAGCCAACGTTGACATCACGACACTTTCCGTGTGCCCGCTGTGGATTGCTATGGTAAAGTTCCTTTTCATCACTTCCCAGCTATCACCTTTGTCTGTCCACATTGAACGCGCCCGTAAGTTCCCACAGGATTGAAGCTTTGTTTTGTTTTGTAATCTGCATTTATATTAAATTGATATTGTTAGTAGCCCGATGAAAGCCACCATCTGTGTGTGTGTGTGTGTGTGTGTGTGTGTGTGTGTGTGTGTTATTTTTCTTGTCTAAGTCCAAAGAGAACCCGAATGGAGGAAGAGCGTGTCATAGTCGTGACTTTTGTGTTTTACGTTCAGAAAATGACGACTGGGCGTGCCCACATTACCGCATTTTGTAAACACGTTTTTATTCAAAAGTAGGTTTGTTATTGAGAACTTAAGTCGCATTCCCAAAAGAAAAGAAAGAAAGAAACAAAAAACAAATAAACAAACAAAAACACAACATCGTGTTGTCGGTGTAAGACCTCCCGAAGTCGTGAACTTGTTTACATGCTTATATTTTTAGAACAACCACAATTCTATGTAAGTGGTGGCTGGGTGAATGCAGCTGAAATCAGATATTGCGTGACTGAAACTTTTTGTAATGGCAGTGAAAATATTGGAGAAGAAGCTAAAAAATGTTCCAAATAAAGAGTATCAAAAGAAAACCGACATTTTTCTTCTGTGGGGGAAGTGGGTGTGGCCTTCAAACCAACAGTAACCTATCGAACACCGATAAGGCAATGGATCTGAATGATGCGGGTGTGGCGTGATCAATACGGGAAGGGAACGGAAATCAATAGAACGGGATCTGCATGACGTCACACAACAGTGCAGTGGTAAACAGTAAACAGGGACAGTGAAGGAAGCACCGTGGCCAAACAAGTGAGGCGTTACTTCCGATCCTGTGGTCAAATCTCAGGGCTCCCTTTCGGCATGCGTTTCTCTCGTGAATAGGACTTCAGTCGGGCAAGGTTAGAAAACCTCTCTTTCGGCACAGTGGATATGAACTCCCTGCCCCGACGGACGTTAAAGGCTACTGGACCTTCACAGGAGGACAATAGAGTGCTGGTGAGCGCTGACCACACGACAGACACGGCTTCAGAGAAACAAACACAAAATTTTCACGTGGCTTTAAGGAGCAGAAGCTGCTTCCTTCCTGACCATTTACACATCACAACATTTCATGTCATGCTGTGCCAGACACATCGAGCTAAGCTGATAGCAGGTGCCCCGAATGGCATGACAGTAGTGGCAGGCTCGTGTGTTTGCCAGTGAACTAACAGCAGGTGCCTGGAATGGCAAGACAGCAGTGGTCAGTTAGTGGATGTGCCAGTAAATATGAGAACAGATGTCCAGAATGGCGAGGCTGTAGTGGCCAGTTAGTGGGTGTGCCAGTAAAAATGAGAACAGATGTCCAGAATGGCGAGGCAGTAAAATAAAAACAGATGCCCAGAATGGCTCGTAGTAAAATGAAAACAGATGTCCAGAATGACAGGCAGTAAAATGAGAACAGATGTCCAGAAAGGCGGGCAGTAAAATGAGAACAGGTGTCCAGAATGATGAGGCAGTAAAATGAGACAAGTTGTCCAGAGTAACAGACAGTAAAATGAGAGCAGTTGTCCAGATTGATGAGGCAGTAAAATGAGAACAGATGTCCAGAATGATGAGGCAGTAAAATGAGGACAGGTGTCCAGAATGACAGGCAGTAAAATAACATGTCCAGAATGATGAGGCAATAAAATGAGAACAAATGTCTAGAATGATGAGGCAGTAAAATGAGAACAGATGTCCAGAATGACAGGCAGTAAAATGATAACAATTATCCAGAATGATGAGGCAGTAAAATGAGAACAGATGTCCAGAATGACAGGCAGTAAAATGAAAACAGATGTCCAGAAAGGCGGACAGTAAAATGAGAACAGGTGTCCAGAATGATGAGGCAGTAAAATGAGAACAGATGTCCAGAATGATGAGGCAGTAAAATGAGAACAGATGTTCAGAATGATAGGCAGTAAAGTGAGAAAAGATGTCCAGAATGACAGGCAGTAAAGTGAGAACAGATGTCCAGAATGACAGGCAGTAAAATGAGAACAGATGTCCAGAAAGGCGGGCAGTAAAATGAGAACAGATGTCCAGAATGAAGAGGCAGTAAACTGAGAAAAGGTGCCCAGAATGATGAGGCAGTAAAATGAGAACAGATGTCCAGAATGATGAGGAAGTAAAATTAGAGCAGATGTCCAGAATGACAGGCAGTAAAATGAGAACAGATGTCCAGAATGACGAGGCAGTAAAATGAGATCAGATGTCCAGAATGACAGGCAGTAAAATTAGAGCAGATGTCCAGAATGACAGGCAGTAAAGTGAGAACAGATGTCCAGAATGATGAGGCAGTAAAATGAGAACAGGTGCCCATAATGGCAAGGCAGCAGTGGGCGGGTGGTGGGTGGTGGGTGTACCGGTGGCCCTCAGCCCGTGTTGTGAGGTGGAGGGGTCCGGGGACAGCCCTCCATACAGCAGGGAGATGCTGACAACACCCAGGACAGTCCGCTGACAGCCACAGTCATCGTCCGTTGGTGGGCAGGAAACAGGATTTGTCCATTGATTGATGACCGCCTGCCTCTCGGGAAATTGTGTGAGGGGGTGGGGGGGGGGGGGGGCGGTAATTTGATTGCACGTGTCTTCACAAAAATGTGATACCAAATCAAAGGACGGAAATAAGCGCCGAACTACCTCGCTAACTAACGGATCAATCGAACAGTGTGTGTGTGTGTGTGTGCGCGCGCGCGTGCGTGCGTGCGTGCGTGTGTGCGCACGATGAGATGCGGAGGACAGATGGACGGGGAGAGAAAGGGGTGGGTTTGTTTGATCTTGAGGAGGATCATCATTAAAGTGTATGGCGATGATGATGTCATGAAGGAGGTGACGGTGATGAGGGTGACGTGTGTCACGGTGACAATGGAGAGGTGTGCTGCAGTGATGACGACGATGATGCTAATGATGTGAGTGGCATAATGTTGATGACGGTGTGCAGTGATGCAGTGATGCTGGTGGTGGTGGGGTGAGGACGGTGACAGTGACGGCATAACGACAGTGCAGTTGATGTTAATGATGATTAAATATAATGATCCTCATGATGATGATGATGGCGATAGTAATGGCGATTATGGTTATGATGACGACATTGATGATAATGATGGCGATGATGACGGGAATAAAAGTGATGACGATGATAATGACGACGATCCTCACAATGATGATGACGATGCTGATGATGATGATGGTAATGAAGGTGACGATGACGATGTTTCAGTACGGACAGATCCATTGCATCATCCGGGAGCTGGTGTTGGAGAAGTATGGTCAGGAGGCCTGGCAAACCATACTGTGAGTTCTCTTTTTGTATTCCTCACTGCATCCCTGCCTCTCTCTCTCTCTCTCTCTCTCTCTCTTTCGCATTATCTCCCTCTCTCTCTCTGTGTGTGTGTGTGTGTGTGTGTGTGTGTGTGTGTGTGTGTGTGTGTGTGTGTGTGTGTAACTCTCCCATTGTCGTTTTCTCTATCCTATCTCTCTCTCTCTCTCTCTCTCTCTCTCTCTCTGTGACTTTCTCTTTCCCACTTTTTCTCTCTCTCTTTTTGACTCTCTCTCCTCCTTCCTCTCCCACTGTTTCTGTCTAACAAAGATGAATCAATAACTTAATCAATGACTTAATGAAAACGTGAAGCAGATAACTACATACCAAAAACCCGTAACTCTCCTCCCTGGCTCCTCCACCCACCAGCCCCTCTTCCCTTCACCCCCACCCCCCACCCCCCCCACTACCATCACCACCTCCTCCCCCTTCCTCCCTGAAGGGTGTGTGTCGTTGTGTTGTGGACAAGGAACTGACTGAAAGCCGTGCATTCTCTCACCCTGTCTTCACACAGACGTGGGAATGATGAGGTCCAGTGTCCTCAGCCATGGGGTCTGTCGCCGCTCTCCGCAGACCACGTTTCAGCACGTGTGTCAGCCAGTGAACGAGGAGTGGAAAGGAGGGAAAGAGTTTGGAGAATGTGGTGGGGGGGTGCAGGGGGGGGGAGGGGGCGTGGGGGGCTGTAAGGGAGACCAAATCAATTTAGCTGTTGCAACCCATTGCACACACACACACACACACACACACACACACACACACACACACACCTCTATCTCTGTCTGTCTATATAAATATATATAATCATACTTAACCTTTCCATGCTTTACCTTCTATCTCACGTGATATGCATTCATAATGGATTATAACAGCGAAATTAATTTGGTCAGTCGGTGGCGGATACCATCTCTTCGGGGGTCGAAGTAAAGACTGATAGTAATACACACACACTTTCCCAATGTCAGTACTTGTTTGCATGAAATTGCTTGGGTTGTGACAGCTGAGTTGAGCTGTGCACTCGTGCTTAGCTTGCATTTGTGATCTCCCCTGCATCTTTTTCGGATCCCCAAGCAGAATGTGCAAAGATTACTTCTGAAGTATTCTATTAGTTACCGTTAGTAGTTGTTTTCTTTGGGGGTTTTTTTTCCACAATATCTTTTATTGTCTTGTCTTCTGCCTGTCTTTACTTCATCCTTTTTGCACTGCTTTCGGAAGTCGATGGATTGTGACTTTCCCCCAACATAATTGAGAACAGCACTGAACTGTGATTAGTGTCTCTGGATTGCCTGCCTGTCCCCTTTTGTGATGCGAGTCTTGTCACATCACAGTCTGTTCCCGTTAGTCCAGAAATGGGGGCTGTGCTGTTCATCGAGGGTTTTGGAAGTCGATGGATTGTGACTTTCCCCCCAACATGATTGAGAACAGCACTGAACTGTGTTTAGTCTCTCTGGATTGCCTGTCTGTCCCCTTTTGTGATGCGAGTCCTGTCACATCACAGTCTGTTCCCGTTAGTCCAGAAATGGGGGCTGTGCTGTTCACCTGGTGTTTTGGCCTATCTCTTCGTCTTCTGTGTAACGAGGAATGGTGGTCCTATTGGCTTCCGTCTTCGTCTTCCGTGTAAGAGAACCGGTGGTCATATTGGCTTCCCTCTTCGTCTTCTATAAACGAAGAGTGGCTTCCCTCTTAATCTTCCATGTAAGAGATCTGGTGGTCCTGTTGGCTTCCCTCTTGTCTTCTAGTAACGAGGAAAGGTGGTCCTGTTGGCTTCCCTCTTCGTCTACTATAAACGAGGAGTGGTGGTCCTGTTGGCTTCCCTCTTCGTCTTCCGTGTGAGTAGAAGTGGTGGTCCTGTTGGATTCCGTCTTTGTCTTCCGTTTGAGAACTGGTGGTCCTGTTGTCAGGGTAAAACAGACGATATCTCAGTGGAAAATAATCTGCCCGCCTTACTTATTGCACTGGAAAGTTTTTGTTTGTTTTTTCAATCACCATTTTTGTTTATGCCTATGTTATTTGTTTTCTCTTATTATCTTCTCTTTTTTTTGTAAAGATACTAGGTAAAACTCCATCTGTATTTGTTAAAGCAATGCTTCCACTCAAAGTAAATTGGATGTGCCTTTTATGTGTGTCGTTTTCGAAAGACTGCCACGTTGTAAAATTCAGTGTTTTTTCGGTAGGGCATTGTCATCCTGTGTACATCCATCCCACACACCATGTCACGGCAGTGGCTGTTGGCCTGTGTCCTGTGTGGTGTGGGTTGTTCGGGACGTCCTTCCGCAGCCCTCTGCTGTCACCGTGTCCCTTCCCGGTCCCAGCAATCCACAGCTAGATCACATTGTCAGACATCCACAGGGCCACCCGACACAAGAGACTATTCACTGCTGCTGCTGCTGGTGATGATGATGATGTGGATACTTATACAGCGCTTTTACTCGTCGCAGACCAAGCTTTAAGCGCTTTACAAACACGGAGTCATTTGCACAGCAGGCTGCCTACCTTGGTAGAAGTTAGAGCCTACTGACAGCTGCCATTGGGTGCTCATCATTCGTTTCCTGTGTCATTCAATCAGGGTTCAGTCACGCATGGAACTCAGTGGTGATGGTGATGGCGGTGGTAATGGTGATTGCGATGGTGAAGGTGGTGGTGGTAATGGTGATGGTGGTGGTAATGGTGGTGGTGGTGGTGGTAATGGTGAAGGTGGTGGTGGGTGTGACAGGAAGAAGAGCGGACTGGACGTGCACCAACACTTCCTGGTGTTCTCCCGCTACACTGATGACATCACCCTTAAACTGGTGGCCGCTGTGTCCGACACACTCGGTGAGTGCACGTTTTGATTGTGTGTGTGTGCGTGTGCGTGTGTATCTTTGTAGTATGTGTGTGCGTGTGCGTGTGCGTGTGGTGTGTGTGTGTGTGTGTGTGTGTCACTGCGTCTGTGGAATGAAAAATTAGGCAGGAACACTAGAATGAATCAACAGTCTACGGTTGAAATGTGATGACACAGCAATATCTGAGGAACGATCGATCTGTGACTGAAATTAAGGAGCTAATGACGTCAAGTAATGTAAAACATTAATTTAGGAACGTTCCGAAGCCAGATTACTGTCAGGCCATCAGTGGTCAGCAGTGTTCTCAGTATTTCAGAAAGGTAGCTACGGTATCTAGTCATGGTGTGGAAAATCTACATTTGTGTCTTTTGTGTGTGTGTGTGTGTGTGTGTGTGTGTGTGTGTTCTTGTGAAGGTAGCTTTGGTGATTTTTTGCTCGTCTTCATGGAATTCGCTTTTAAATGGTCGACTGGGTTAAGCGTTGTTGATGACATTACCAATGACCGAGTCACCTAGCACCCCCACGACCCCCTCAACCCTTGGTATGTGCAGACGTGCCCGTGGAGGGCGTGCTACAGGTGTTCGGGGCCTTCTTCCTGACCTACTGCCTGCGGCACGGCTACGACAAGATGCTCAAGACACTGGGCTGGGACATCGCCAGCTTCATCCAGAACCTCGACTCCCTCCACTCCCTCCTCGCCCTCTCCTACAAGGGCATCTTGGCCCCCTCCTTCAGGTAGATCCCTGTGTGCGCAGTGTGTTGTGTGACAGTTATCACCTGTGTTTTGTGACAGTTGTCTGCTGTGTCATGTGTTGTGTGACAGTTGTCTGCTATGTTGTGTGACAGTTGTTTGCTGTGTCGTGTTTTGTGTGACTGTTGTCTGCTGTGTTGTGTGACAGTTGTCTCCTGTGTTGTGTGACAGTTGTCTGCTGTGTCATGTGTTGTGTGACTGTTGTCTGCTGTGTTGTGTGTTGTGTGACAGTTGTCTGCTGTGTTGTGTGACAGTTGTCTGCTGTGTCATGTGTTGTGTGACAGTTGTCTGCTGTGTTGTGTGACAGTTGTCTGCTGTGTTGTGTGATAGTTGTCTTGTGTGTTGTGTGATATTTGTCTGCTGTGTTGTGTGTTGTGTGACAGTTGTCTGCTGTGTTGTGTGTTGTGTGATGGTTGTCTCCTGTGTCGTGTGTTGTGTAACTTGTGTCTGCTGTGTTGTGTGACTGCTGTCTGCTGTGTCGCGTGTTGTGTGACAGTTGTGTGCTGTGTAGTGTGTTGTGTGACAGTTGTCTGCTGTGTTGTGTGACTGTTGTCTGCCGTGTTGTGTGACAGTTGTCTGCTGTGTTGTGTGACTGTTGTCTGCCGTGTTGTGTGACAGTTGTCTGCTGTGTTGTGTGACTGTTGTCTGCCGTGTTGTGTGACAGTTGTCTGCTGTGTTGTGTGTTGTGTGACAGTTGTCTGCTGTGTCGTGTGTTGTGTGACAGTTGTCTGCTGTGCTGTGTGACTGTTGTCTGCTGTGTTGTGTGCTGTGTGACGTTTGTCTGCTGTGCTGTGTGACAGTTGTCTGCTGAGTTGTGTGACTGTTGTCTCCTGTGTGTTGTGTGACTTGTTTCATGTGTGTTGTGTGACAGTTGTTTCTTGTGTGTTATGTGACTGTTGTCTGCTGTGTTGTGTGACTGTTGTCTCTTGTGTGTTGTGTGACTGTTGTCTGCTGTTTGTTGTGTGACTGTTGTCTCATGTGTGTTGTGTGACAGTTGTCTCATGTTCTGTGTGTTTTGTGACCTGTCTCGCACCGTGTGTGAAACGATGCCACTGAACAGGATTCAAACTACGAGCGTCGAAGGACAAAGCAATGTGACCATTCCATCCACTACACTGGGGAAGTGGTGACAGTAAACTTTGCCGTGTTGTGTGCACTGTCGGCAGCCACCTCTCCTTTGGACCGTGCGGTCGAAGAATTTTCATTGGCACAAAACCTTTGCGGTTATCCATGTATGAGGAGGATTTTGTTTCTGAATAGAATTTTGTGTGAAATTCAAAAAACAAACAAACAAATAAACAATATTAACGGTATTTTATTCCGTGCTGTGAGCACTGGGGGACATCGTACCAGTGAATCTGATTCAGCGTTGATGAGAACGACACATGTGATGTGTCAGTGTGTGGTGACGGACATGGCAGAGCTAGTGTGTTAATTATCATTCAGCGTGGGTGGGAATGAGACTGTTCTCACCGTCCTCCCCTTTCCCAAACCAGTTTCTTTTCGGCTTGGTCAGGGATAGCAGTACTGGTTTTTAATCACACATAGAGATGCGGCAGATAAAATGTGATGTTCCCTTTCTTTACTTTTTGTTTTCGAACAGTATTGGTTTTTCATCGCACATAAGAGATTTTACAGATCGAAATTAATATAGCATTTCGTATCTTTCTTTATTTACAAACAATATTGGTTTTGATCCACTCTTGGAGATGTTGCAGATAAAGAATAACCTACTCTTTTTTTTTCTTTTACTCTTTAGGGACACTTTTGGTTATTCATCACCCATAAGAGATTTGGCAGATGAAAAGTAATGCTGCATTTCTTTCGTTCTATGTTGTTGTTTTTTTCCCTGCTGCGCGTGGGCCGTGAAGGTCCAGCCTGCAGTGTGTATTTCTGTGGTGGGTATGTGTGAGTGGACACTGTGTTGATGACGGGGTGGACAGGCCGAATGGTGGCGATGACTGCAGACTGTGGGGTTTACTGCTGGCCGGGCTGATACTGATGTCATTAATCATAGCTTCCAGCTGTCAGCATGGACTGTGATCAAAGTACTCAGGGGGTTTGGAGGGGGTGGAGGAAGAGGGGAGGGTGATGGTGAGAGTTCAGCTGAGGGTGGGGTGGGGGGTGGCGAGGGGGGTTGCGTACTATTTTTTTTCCCCCTTGCCAGTAGAGTAGTATACTCTATTTTAACTGCGAATGTTATAATTGTGGGTCATCATAAGCATCTAATAGGGCCAGTTGTATGGTGACGAATAACCGCTTCGTATCGCAATAAGCTTTGTTAATGTATTCCTACCACTTTCCAACAAAATGGAGCGGTGGCATAGTGGTAATGCGTCAGACTAGGAAGCGAGTGTCCACAGGTTCCAGTTCCATATACACATCGGGAGTTTTAACCTCCAAGTGTTAGTGCTGAATTTACTTTTAACAGAGACAATGTTAGTGTTGAATCCATTCTTAACAAGGACTGTTAGTGTTGAATCCACTTTTAACAGAGACAGTGTTAGTGTTGAATCCATTTTTAACGAGGACTGTTAGTGTTGAATCCACTTTTAACGAGGACTGTTAGTGTTGATTCCACTTTTAACAAGGACTGTTAGTGCTGAATCCACTTTAAACAGAGACAATGTTAGTGTTGATTCCACTTTTAATGGGGACAGTGTTTGTGTTGAATCCACTTTTAGCAGACACAATATTAGTGTTGAATCCACTTTTAGCAGAGATAATGTTGATGTTGAACCCACCTTTATCAGAGATAATGAGCATGTTGAATCCACTTTTAACAGAGACAGTGTTATTGTTGAACCCACTGTTAGCAGAGAGAATGTTAGTGCTGAATCCACTGTTAGCAGGGACAATGTTAGTGCTGAATATACTGTTCCCTCCCCCCCACCCCAGGCTAGGGACTTTCATCGCTATGTACAGAGGGCGTCGCTCAATAGTTGAGGATGATCAACCTGAGACAAACACGTGACAGTGTGTGAATGAACGAGAAGAGAGTGTGCACACGCACGCACGCATGCACGAACACACGCATGCGAGCGTACGCACGCACGCACACACACTCAAGCGCGTGCAGGCACGCATGCACACGCACACGCACACACACACACACACACACACATTGGAATTTCTTGACATCTTTGTTCTTTCTCATTCGTTCATTGTTTCTGCTGATTTTCTGTCCAAGGTGGCTTCTCTTTGATCTTATTTGCCATTCTCTTTTGAGTGCATCCAGCAATTGGTGAATATAGCAATCATCCTTGTAAACCGGGCTGTCCTGTATGCATCTTTCTCCCCTCCTCCCTCCCTCTCTCTCTCCCTTCCCCTCGCTCTCTCTCTCTCTCTCTCTCTCTCTCTCTCTCTCTCTCTCTCTCTCGATGTCTCTAAGCGTACATGAGTATACATTCACATTAATAATCCATGCTGTTGTTTGAAACGGAGTTTGATGTTGTTATGGTTACAGTAGGAAGCTGGAGATGTTCCCGTGTTCTTACTGCATGAAATTGTTTGGCAAATGTGGGTGGACTATGTTCATTTAAGAATGGTTCGATGTCATCAGAGTATGCAAGCAGCAGACCTTTTAAAGCTACTTTGGGGAAAGATGCATGTGCAACAAAGATGTGCGTTGTCTTAGAGTCACAGGCTAGATGTTCCACCACTGATTAATAATATCCGGAGGCACAGCCGTAACGCAAGCAATGGCTGTCCATTCGGTAAAACTGCAGTGGAAGACGAGTACTACGTGATATGTTTGTGCATTGTATACTGGCAGTTTAAAATCACCGTCTATCTCAGTCTTGTCTTCCTCAGGCACAAACCACGCATGGCTCTTTACAAGTTCCACAGTATGTTTTTCAGGCAGTCCGAAAATGACGTGCTTGAAAGGCTATTCTTGATTAAGAGTTACATTTAAAATCGTCAGTGTAAGAATGTTAATGTTGGATTTTTTCAGGCAGCCCGAAAAAGTTGGTATGCATGAAAGCAAGGTTTGAAATCGTCACTATTATAGAATGAATGTCGGAATTGCTTGGATGTTGTACTCTGTTTCTTGCGTTTAATATCTTGTGTGTCTTCAGGCGTATTCTTCAATATCTATATCCGTGATAAGTATTCATTGAAGATTATTCATTTTGTTTTGTAACCCTTTGATTATTCTTTCCCGTCGTCAAGGAACACACTTGAAACATGACGAAACTCGTGCCCAGGTTCTCCACTTATAGTTCCACTCACAGTTGCGGTTCAAACTGATGCTTCAGTTGTGCGGAATTCTAAATGCATGCTGCAAACGGGACCTCGGTTTATCGTCAGTGATTTGACGTTCTGGGATGTGAGTGCAGAATTTTTCTGGAAGTCTTGAAATAGCTTTACGGGGACATTTTGCTCTTAAACATCATGCTTTCATTCTGTTGTTCCTATCGAATGATAGCAGAATGGTCCGGATGGAATGGATTCCCTGGGAAGGGGGAGGGTCCAGAAAGAGGGCTCGATGTTTTGGAATGTTGACAATCTGGGGTAGAGGACATGTTTGAATTGCTCTGAAATTGGACTGTCAGTCTACACGGCTTCTGTTTGTTGTCCGACTCTGGTTGACGTTATCCCCTCTCCACTCATCTCCAGCCCCTGCTTACCTCCCTTCACAGTTACAACAGGGGGTCCACGGAGAATTATTCATGTCGGTTGTTCAGTGCAATCGGAGGAGACACTGCTGGCTTTCAGTCTGCACAGGCCGGACACTATCTATCAGTTAATGTAGACCAGGCAGTGTGACCCATTGTAGGTAATATGGAACAACGTTTCGTTTTTTTCTGCTTTCTTTTTCTTAAATCAGTGAACTTGGCTTTTATATCCTGAAAGAGTTGGGGGGTTTTCTGGGGCTATCCCAAAACGATTGACGTTGTGGTCAGCGATAGGGATGGGTGGGGTGAGGGTGAATAGGAAAAGAATTGATAGGCACCTTGTGTGGGGTTGGGGTGAGGGTGAATAGGAAAAGAACTGATAGGCATCTTGTGGGGGTTGGGGTGAGGGTGAATAGGAAAAGAACTGATAGGCATCTTGTGGGGGTTGAGGTGAGGGTGAATAGGAAAAGAACTGATAGGCATCTTGTGGGGGGTGGGGTGAGGGTCAATAGGAAAAGAACTGATAGGCATCTTGTGAGGGGCGGGGTGAGGGTGAATAGGAAAAGAACTGATAGGCATCTTGTGGGGGTTGAGGTGAGGGTGAATAGGAAAAGAACTGATAGGCATCTTGTGGGGGGTGGGGTGAGGGTGAATAGGAAAAGAACTGATAGGCATCTTGTGGGGGTTGGGGTGAGGGTGAATAGGAAAAGAACTGATAGGCATCTTGTGGGGGGTGGGGTGAGGGTGAATAGGAAAAGAACTGATAGGCATCTTGTGGGGGTTGAGGTGAGGGTGAATAGGAAAAGAACTGATAGGCATCTTGTGGGGGGTGGGGTGAGGGTGAATAGGAAAAGAACTGATAGGTACCTTGTGGGGGGTTGGGGTGAGGGTGAATAGGAAAAGAACTGATAGGCATCTTGTGGGGGGTGGGGTGAGGGTGAATAGGAAAAGAACTGATAGGCATCTTGTGGGGGGTGGAGTGAGGGTGAATAGGAAAAGAACTGATAGGCATATTGTGGGGGGTGGAGTGAGGGTGAATAGGAAAAGAACTGATAGGCATCTTGTGGGGGGGTGGAGTGAGGGTGAATAGGAAAAGAACTGATAGGCATCTTGTGGGGGTTGAGGTGAGGGTGAATAGGAAAAGAACTGATAGGCATCTTGTGGGGGGTGGAGTGAGGGTGAATAGGAAAAGAACTGATAGGCATCTTGTGGGGGCGGTACGAGGGAAGGAGCATGCAGAGCCACATGATGTAAGACGGTGTTTAGTGGTGAGGGGTGAAGTGTTGGGGGCTGGAGAGGAGGGTGTGCATGGACAGGAGAAAGTGGCTGGACGCAGTGCCGGCCTTTGATAGGGCTCTGATAGGTTTCTGTCATCCACAGAGCTGTTTAGAGGGTGGAGTGGAGGTAGGTAGTTTTCGCGGGCCGTTCTGTGTAGGTTCGTGAATGAATGTGTGTGAGCGTCGCGCGTGCGCTGGCGGTTTTTTTTTTTTTTTTTTTTTTTTGTTGTTGTTGTTGTTCGTTTGTGTTTTTTCTGTGCGTGTTTTTTCTCTCTTGATTTTTTTTACCAACTTTCACCAACCTGCCATGCTCTCTCAGCGACATAAGTAGCATTATATTCATGCAGTAATGAATAGCAGAGTACAAGAAAGGGTTCAAGAAAAAATATTGGAGACCACCATGCAGGTTTTAAGAAAGGTGTTTAACCGATAGATCATATATTTCCTCTTAACTCATTTGTGCAGAAGCAATTTCTATTTATCGATATTTCATTTAATCACCGTTCTGTTGATTACAAGCAAATTCCTTGCAGAGATCATCATAACAACAAATATCAGATACAGCAAACAAGCAGCCAAGGAACAAGCACTCAGGTTTCCGGAAAGGAAGAGAATGTGTTGACCAGACATTTACTCTGCGTAACATCATTGAGCAGTGTACATAGTGAGAGAGGCAGCTTTACATCAACTCTGTAGATTTCGAGAAAGCCTTTGACAGCATCCACTGGGAAAGCCTGTGGCGTATACTCCGAACTTATGGGATGACACAGCAGATCGTCCTTCTCATCAAGAGCGTTTACACTTCACATGCAAAGTAAGAAACAGCGAACACGGTTTCGAGGTGACGACAGGGGTGAGGCAAGGATTTGTAATGTCAGCACTGCTCTTCAGCATGGCATAGACTGGGTGATTTGAATAACACCCGAAGATCAACCATGAGGTAACAGATGGACTGTCCTTTCAACATTGGAAGATCGGGACTTTGCACTGGTCTCCCACATTCATCATCACATACAAAAGAAGACAACCCGTCGCAGCACCTTTGCACAGCAAACTGGTCTGAAGATTAGCCAGAAGAAAACGACAAACGGAATAAAGACGCTCCCAGGGTGACCACACACTCCCGACACATTCGACTGAATCTGTACAGGGAATTCTTTAACAGCCGTCGATGGTTTGTAGCAAAGAATACATACTGTTCTCTGCAGGCAGTTTGCAGATGACTACACCCCCACCCCTCCCTACCCAGCGTTACTGTGTGAAAGGCGGAGGAGCTGGATGTTGTGTGTCGTGTGACCGTCCTAATCCCATTGACTGCTGGGATTGACATGACCCCATTCACAGCCATTTTACTGCTGATTCCATGAAGACCCCCTTCCGCCTTGGTCCACATGAGTCTGTTGTTGTTTGTTTGTAAAGCTGGAGGTAGCAGATGTTTAGCGTGTGATATGATGATCTCCATGATAGGTGTACATTGGATGTTCGGTAAATTTCCTAACTTTGTCATCCTTTCATAACAAAGGGGGTACATCCTGGCAGGGGAGATTATCACCATATGGTTTGCCGCCCTTCATTAAAACATCCACCACAGAAGACACCAGTTTTTGTTTCGCTAAGTTGCTATATGAAAAGTTTTTCAAGGCAATTTATTGCATGACTATAGTAAATTTGTTTTTTCTTTGCTAAACTCTGTCGTGAATATATTGTGGCGGGGTGGTGGTGGGGGGCCGAGGGGGGGACCTGTAATATTGTACATGTCTGCAGTAAGTGATTTCCGCAAAATTCTCAGATTAAAGAAGATTCAATCACACACAGATTGATGCACATGGACATAACGGGCGAATAAATAGGTGTGCACGCGTATATACACGTCCATACACACACTGCACACACGCACACACACACACAGAGGGGTGAGCGCAGGCAGGGAAAGAGGGGATGGGTCTTTAATCTATGGGACTGTCGGTCATAAGGGAAAAGAACAGACGACTTCGTTGATCAATGAACTGATCATCCTTACGCTTCATTCCATCCTCATCTATCAGCGTTTTGTTTTGTTGGATTTCAGAAACTTCATTTCCTTTCATTTTGATCTTTAAACTTTTTTTTCTTTTCTTTACTTTTTTACAAACATAGAAGAGAAAGGATCTTGATGATGGCAGCGATAATCAGAGCAAATGACGCTACGGTGCCGCGAATGCTGAAGACAGTGCCGATGACAACGACTGACATTAACGATGATAATGACGATTATGTTTCAGGTGTGAGGAGAAAGAGGACGGAGATCTGATATTGCATTACTACAGCACCAGGGAGGGACTCTACCCCATTGTCATTGGTCAGTCTGTCTGTGTGTCTGTATATATATTATATATATATGGAGTGATGGCCTGGAGGTAACACGTCCGTCTAGGAAGCGAGAGAATCTGAGCGCACCGGTTCGAATCCCACAGTCGCCACTCTTTTTCCCCCTCCACTAGACTTTCAGTGGTGGTCTGGACGCTAGTCATTCGGATGAGACGATAAACCGAGGTCCCGTGTGCAGCATGCATTTAGCGCACGTAAAAGAACCCACGCCAACAAAAGTGTTGTCCCTGGCAAAAAATCTGTAGATAAATCCACTTCGATAGGAAAACATAAAAATTGCAGTCAAATAAAAATACAAAACAAAAAAAACAAAAACAAAAAAATGGGTGGCGCTTTCAGTGTAGCGACGCGTTCTCCCTAGGGAGAGCAGCCCGAATTTCACAAAGAAAAATTTGTTCTGACGACAAAATACGGTAACACAATGCAATATGATATATATCATATTGCATTGTGTTACCGTTTTTTGTCGAGAGAGAGAGAGTGTGTGTATGTGTGTGTGTGTGTGTGTGCGTGCGTGCGCGCGCGCCCCTACGGAAGACAGTTGCAGACACACATGACAGAAGTGAAGAGGAAGCAAGCCGGCTCGGAACGTGTCCAGCGGTTTGTTTGAAATCTCTGTCCGCAGACACAGACACAAATAAGCACGCACGCACGCGCACACGTACACACACACACACACATACACACACATTCTCTCTCCCTCTCACACACACACACACACACACACACACACACACATTATCTCTTCGTTTTCAGCCTTTCCCGTTCTTTACGGCGCAGCCGGAAGAAGAAGAAAGCTAACCAGTTATCTCCCCTACATCCCACAATCAGTCTTCCGCTTCAGTGGTTGTTCCCCGTTCGTTCTGACACATACGTCTTCCCGCTGTTTCACGGGATGCTCGTGCATGTCACAGCCACTGATGACGTCACTCCTTCCAGGTCACAGCCAGTGCCGTGGTTCTCAGGATGGATAACCCCCACTTGTTTGACAAGAACGCAACAAAAACTTCTTTTCTTTTCTTTATTCGACAACAGCAACACATAAAACACTCGTAATTTTTTAGACAGAATATAGCTATCTGCCGTTCTCAAGGTGGCAGTGTGCCCGTCATGTTAGTCATTGTGTCGTTGGTGTTGTCCGTCATTGTGTCGTTGATGTTGTCGTAGTGTCGTTGATGTTGTTGGTCATGAGTAGATGATGTTGTCCGTCATTGGGCTTGTGTCGTTGGTGCTGTCTGTCATGTTGGTCATGTGTCGTTCGTGTTGTCCGTCATTGTGTCGTTGATGTTGTCCGTCATTGTATCATTGATGTTGTCCATCATTGTGTCATTGATGTTGTCCGTCGTGTCGTTGATGTTGTTGGTCATGAGTAGATGATGTCCGTCTTTGGGCATGTGTCGTTGGTGCTGTCATGTTGGTCATGTGTCGTTGATGTTGTCCGTCATTGTGTCGTTGATGTTGTCTGTCACGTCGTTGATGTTGTCCGTCATTGGTCATTTTGTCGTTGATGTTGTCCGTCATGTCGTTAATGTTGTCTATAATGTAGTTGATGCTGTCTGTCACGTTTGTCATGTTTCGTTGATGTTGTCCGTCATTGGTCATGTGTCGTTGATGTTGTCGGTCATGTGTCGTTCATATTGACAGTCATGTTGGTCATGTGTTGTTGATATTGACCATCATGTTGATCGTGTGTCGTTGGTAATGTCGTATTGGCCACGCGTTGTTGATGTTGTGCGTCATGTGTCGTTGAAGTTGTGTCAGTCATGTGTCATGTGTTGTCACTGCTCACTGCAGCCTGTGGTGCCGCTAGCCGTGTGCAGAAGACGTTGGGGGGTGGGGGGGAGGGTCTGATTGATGGCAGGGAAGATAAGCAGAGGCCAGATTATGGGTCTGCTGCTAAGCACCCTGCCCCGCCAGCTTCAGCCTTGTCAAGCCTGTTCACACCCCTCTGACAGTCACATGGAACAGTTCATGTCAGTGTGTGTGTCTGTCTGTGTCTATGTGTGTCCTTGTCTCTCTCTCCCTCTGTGTGTGTGTGTGTGTGTGTGTGTGTGTGTGTGTATGTGCCTCCAGTGTAATTTGGTTTGAAGGAGAACACATGGAGAGGGGTCGGGGGAGGGGGTGGGGGGGAGTAAGTCTGGTACAACCCACCTGGATCTGCCCTCATTTTGAGTTTGATCGTGCTGCAAGATCGTTTGGCAAGCAACACTTATAAACTATATTTGATCTGTAGCAGATCTTCACAGAATCCATGGATGAGCGCGCGCGTGCGCGTGCGTGTGTATCTGTGTGTCAGTGTGTGTGCGAGAGAGACAGAGTGGGAGGGAGGGAGGGAAAGAGTAGTTCTTGACAAGGCTCACAGTTTCAGGCCGATATCTTGTTGTAGGTCTCTTGATTGCTGAGGCACACGGGGGTGTGGGTGTGTGACGTGCTGTGTTTTGGTGTGTGGCGTGAGGCATGTGTTTGGGTGTTTGGCGTGAGGCATGTGTTTGGGTGAGGTGTGGGTGTGTGAAGAGAGGTATGTGTGTGGGTGTGTGAAGAGAGGTGTGTGGGTGTGTGGAGAGAGGTATGTGTGTGCGTGTGTGAGGAGAGGTATGTATGTGGGTGTGTAAAGAGAGTTATGTTGGTGAGTGTGAAGAGAGGTGTGTATGTGGGTGTGTAAAGAGGGTTATGTGTGAGTCTGAAGAGAGGTGGGTGTGTGAAGAGAGGTATCTATGTGGGTGTGTGAAGAGAGGTATGTGTGTGGGTGTGTGAAGAGAGGTGGGTGTGTGGAGAGAGGTATGTGTGTGGGTGTGTGAAGAGAGGTGGGTGTGTGAAGAGAGGTGTGAAGGGAGGTGTGTGAGTGTGTGAAGAGAGGTATGTGTGTGAAGAGAGGTGAGTGTGTGAAGAGAGGTGTGTAAAGAGAGTTATGTGTGTGTGTGTGTGTGAAGAGGAGTGTGTGTGTGTGGGTGTGAAGAGAGGTATGTGTGTGAGGTGGGTGTGTGAAAATTTATGTGGGTGTGTGAAGAGAGGTGTGTGTGTGGGTGTGTGAAAATTTTATGTGGGCGTGTGAATCGGGTATAATTGTATGGGTGTGTGATGTGAGGTAGATGTGTGGGTGTGTGACGTGGGGTAGGTGTGTTGGTGTGTGACGTGAGGGAGGTGTGTGACGTGAGGGAGGTCTGTGGGTGTGTGACGTGAGGGAGGTCTGTGACGTGAGGTAGGTGTGTGGGTGTGTGACGAGAGGTAGGTGTGTGGGTGTGTGACGAGAGGTAGGTGTGTGGGTGTGTGACGAGAGGGACGTGTGTGACGTGAGGGAGGTCTGTGGGTGTGTGACGTGAGGGAGGTCTGTGACGTGAGGTAGGTGTGTGGGTGTGTGACGAGAGGTAGGTTTGTTGGTGTGTGACGTGAGGGAGGTCTGTGACGTGAGGTAGGTGTGTGGGTGTGTGACGTGAGGTAGGTGTGTTGGTGTGTGACGTGAGGTGTGGATGTCGGTGTGTGACGTGAGGTAGGTGTGTTGGAGTGTGACGTGAGGGAGGTCTGTGACGTGAGGTAGGTATGGGTGTGTGACGTGAGGTGTGTGTGGGGGTGTGTGGTGTGAGGTTGGTGTGTGGGTTTGTGGCGTAAGGTGTGGGTGTGGGTGTGTGACGTGAGGTAGGTGTGTGGGTGTGTGACTTGAGGTGTGTGGGTGTGTGGCGTGAGGAGGGTGTGTGACGTGAGGTGGGTGTGTTGGTGTGTGACGTGAGGTAGGTGCGTGACGCGAGGTATGTGTGTGGGTGTGTGAAAGAGGTACATGTGTGTGGGTACGTGACATGAGGTATATGTGTGTGGGTGTGCAGGTCTGGTGGAGGCGGTGGCACAGGAGCTGTTCTCACAGACCGTGACGCTGACTGTGGTGAGCAGGACGCAGGAGGAGACATCGGCACGGGTCATACAGCACCACACTGTCTTTGAGGTACTCTCTCTCTCTCTCTCTCTCTCTGCTCAGATTGAGAGCACTTGGACTGAATGCCAACACAAGATGGTTCGATTCAGACGTAGCAAATCCCACGTAGCCCAATGTGTGGCGAAAGCCCAGAATATGAAAATCATTTCATATTTAACTGCAAAAAATACGTAAAATCGCGAAAAAACTGCACCCTTTTCAATACAGCTCCAGCGCATAGAAAAGATTTGTTCGGCATACTGATGACAGAAAATAAAGATATGATACTCTCACTTTCAAGATATGTAACCGAGGCAATAAATATATGTAAAACGTCTACTGTCGGTTCAAATACTCATTAATCAGTTAAAAACTTTGCATGGGTTATATGAGGAAAAAAAGCATAGATAAAACGGAAGGGTTACATTTGGGTGGTCAATTTCGACAATGTAATTTTATGTGTTCGTATTGAGTATTTAAGCATGTGATATCAACACACCTCATATCAATACGAACACATATCAAAGTACATATAAATCATATGATAATTATTTAAGCCTGTAACATCGAAACACATCATATGTACTTTGTTTCTTGTGTACTGTCCAAACCTTGGAGACGAACGACTGGGGAAAAAAAGGCACGGTACCCCCTGCCACATGGACTTTTTAAAGCTAAGGACAAAGTACCAAAGTGTCGCTTATCCCCTAGTAGTTTATTTTGCTTCAATTCTGTTTTTCCTTTCGGTTCCATTTTATCTCTTTTGCATCATTTTTGCTCTGATTTGTACCTACTATGTCACTAGAGCTTTACAGCTAATGACATTGAACATTTCAGTGTTCTCTCTCTCTCTCTCCCTCTCTCCCTCTGTATAATATATATATATATATATATATATATATATATATATATATATATATATATATGTTATTTGTGTGTGTAATGTGTACATGTTCGGTCAATACATGAGCACAAAAGAGTTACTTTAGATGTATGAATATGCACTTGCTTCGCCCTGTTGACTGAGCAGTGTCACATGTTACCATCAGCAGTGATGTTGATAACGCCCTCCTCTCCATTCCCTGTCAAACTGATGATGATGTTGATGTTGTGATGTCACTGATTTCAACCCGTGAGCCAATGCCCACAACCCCCCCCCCCCGGCCCCCACTTCCCCCCAGCACAGGTTGGGCAGTGAGGTCAGTGGTCAGTGTGTGTGTGTGCAGGTTCACCTGCAGGACGGCAGAGCGGAAAGCAGTGGAAGACAGGAGTCGTGGGCACTGACCCGTCCGACCCCCACCGGGGGTGACAGGGGCACACCTGACGGGCAGGAGTGCAGCTCTGTGCTCAAGTGAGTCCACCCACACACTCTCTCTCCCCTCTCTTTCTCTCTCTCTCTTTCTCCCCTGTCTCTGTATGTCTGTCTTTCTCTGTCTGTCTCTGTCTGTCTGTCTGTTACTATCTCTTAATCTTTCTCACTAGCCGTAAACAAGACAAGTGTTCCTGCAATACAAGCATTATTTTTCTGTCGTTTTTGACTCACTTGTGTGAACAAAGTGAGTTTATGTTTTAACCCAGTGTTTGGTTGGCTGTGTGTCTGTCCGTGGTAAACTTTAATGTTGCCGTTTTCTTTGGAAATGCTTTGTCTGCCAACACCAAATTGGGCTTAAACATAGTATGGAAAACAATCTTCACAGTCATACCAATAATAGGTTGTAAGACTCCCGAATTAAGCAGTAATTCGGTATCATCAATAGTTTTATTTCGTTAAAGTGCGTTCCGAAATCCGAAAATTCTAAAATCCGCTTCCCACAGGCTTGCTGGGATGTAGGTTCTTCTTCTTCTTCTTCTTCTTCTTCTTCCGGATGATGCCCAGGGTCAACCAGTTGACCATTATCGGCATTTTGTGGTGGTGAGTTCCGGTTTAAAATAAAAGAAGAAAAAAATCAAGTGGCAGTGAATCAGCAGAGTGCCACCTTCTTAACGAAGGTGACAAGAGTTGAGGCATCAACAGTCTCCTGGGGCAGGGCATTCCAATCACGGATTGTTTTTGGAAGGAAGGCATTCAGCCTGATGTCCGCTCTACAGGGGATTCTGTCAAATGTTTTGGTGTGAGCTCTTCTTGGCTCGTTGTTGTTGCTGGTGGAGGTGTGGGCACTTGACTTTGGTCATGCCCCAGCTGATCTTATATAACATGACCAATCTGGTTCTACTCCTACGCTGTTCCAGGGTTGTGTTTGGTTAAAAGACATGACCTCGTTTTTGTTGTTCACAGTCAAAAGGAAAGAAATACATAGCCTGGACAGAGCACATACAGTGGAACTAACTACACCATCAATATCCTAAAGTGGACACTGAATTAACTGGAATGAACATATAAGAAAAATTGAAGCGGTTGTTTCTTCTGCAGCCTGTTGTCGACTGGTTCGTGCAGATCTAGAGATCTACCATGTGTTGCGAAGTGCTTGAAGCGATGGCAACGTGTCCATTACCACCGAAATAAAATAATAATCGAGATATAATAAACACACAAAAAACATGATTTAAAGGGCGCTATTACGTCCAGTACAATCACATTTATTTATCGCACGAAGAAGAAAACGTCAACATTTCCTTAAGTATTAAATTCAGCAAAATGACGTCAGATGCGACGCAACAGTGGAGATTAGTCTGTTTGCTTTGGAACTTAACATGCATGGGTTCGATCCCACTTGCATGTCCTTTTTTTCTCTCTTTTTTTATCCCAAGCTTTTTTTTACACACACACACACACATACATACATACATACATATATATATATATATATATATATATATATATATATATATATATATATATATATATATACTGCAAGCTGGGCAGCCCCCAGCCAGTTAGGTGCTGTCCCGTCACGACCTGCCTTCTTCAATGGGTGTATGAAGATTAAGAGAATATCCGACAAGCAGGTCGTTAATTTCCGCACCAGGCAAAAAGAAAACTTCAAGAAACGGATCAACAATGAAACTGGCTTGTTGGAATGTCCGGACAATGATGACTGGGCTCTCCCAAGATCTGCAAGACATCAGCGACGCCAGAAAGACGGCCGTCATAAACAGCGAGCTGAAGAGACTAAATGTGGACATTGCCACTCTGCAGGAAACATGGTTGGCTGACTCAGGAACACTAAAGGCGAGGGACTACACCTTTTCCTGGCAAGGAAAGAGCTCTGATGCCCCAAGAGAGCAGGAAGTAGGCTTTGCAGTCAGGAACATCCTGCTGAACATGATCGAACCAGGCAGCGGCGGTTCAGAACGACTATTGACTCTCCGCCTCAACACCTCCGAAGGCTATGTCACTCTCGTCAGCGCATATGCTCCAACACTGTCCGCCTCTCCAGACGCCAAGGATGAGTTCTACGAAAATCTCGCATCAACCATAAGGAACATCCCCAGGACAGAACAACTTGTTCTCCTGGGCGACTTCAATACCAGAGTGGGTGCAGACAACGATTCGTGGCCCTCCTGTCTCGGTTCCTTTGGAGTGGGGAAAATGAATGAGAATGGACAGCAGCTACTTGAGTTTTGTACCTGCCATGAACTGTGCATCGCCAACTCCTTCTTCAAGACGAAGCCCCAACACAAAGTCTCCTGGAGGCACCCGCACTCAAAACATTGGCACCAACTGGATCTGATCCTAGTAAGACGAGCTACCATCAAAAACCTTCTCCACACTCACTCTTACCACAGTGCAGACTGCGACACGGACCACTCTCTCCTATGCTGCAAGACCAGACTGCAACCAAAGAAGTTCCACTGCTCAAAGAAACAAGGGAACTCTCGCATTGACGTCAGCAAGATGTCTCAGCCAGACCTTATAGAACAGTTCACAGAGGCCTTTGAGAGAGAATTTGATGCATTGCAGCCCAGAGACCACAGAAAGATGGGAAATGCTACGAGACACCATGCACCGCATTGCTATGGCCACCTTTGGGAAGAAAACCGCGAAGTCCCATGACTGGTTTGAGGCCAAATCATCAGTGATGACTCCCATTAATGAGGCCAAGCACGCTGCACTCACTGAGTACAAACGGTCACCCAGTGAGAAGAACCTGCAAATCCTCAGGGCCGCCAGGAGTAAGGTTCAGTTTAACGCCAGGCGATGTGCAAATGAGTACTGGACAGAGCTCAGCGAAGAGATACAGAATGCTGCTGAAAGAGGCAGCATCCGGGGGATGTATGATGGCATCAAGAAGGCACTGGGACCAACACAGAGCAAGACTGCCCCCCTCAAATCCTCCACTGGGGAAGTAATCAACGAACCTAGCCAGCAGATGAAGAGATGGGCAGAACACTACTCCGACCTCTACTCCACAGAAAACATGGTGTCCAACTCAGCCCTCGATGCCATCAAGTGCATGCCGGTCATGGAAGAACTTGATGCAGAGCCAACTGAGGACGAACTCAGTAAGGGCATTAACAGCCTGACATCAGGCAAGGCACCTGGCAGTGACGGAATTCCCCCAGACCTCATTAAACACTGCAAGACTACTCTTCTGCATCCTCTGCGCACAGTCCTCTGTCAGTGCTGGAATGAGGGAGCTGTAGCGCAGGACATGAGGGACGCCAAGATTATCACCCTCTACAAAAACAAGGGTGAAAGGAGTGACTGCAACAACTACAGAGGCATCTCACTTCTCAGCATTGTAGGCAAAGTCTACGCTCGGGTCCTCCTAATTCGCCTGCAGAAACTGGCCGAACGCGTTTACCCGGAATCACAGTGCGGTTTCCGAGCAGAGAGATCCACGGTAGACATGATTTTCTCCCTTCGCCAAATCCAGAAGTTCAGAGAGCAGAGGATGCCCCTGTATGTCGCATTCATTGACCTCACCAAGGCCTTTGACCTAGTCAGCAGAGACGGCCTTTTCAGGGCTCTTCGAAAGATTGGCTGCCCCCCCAAACTGCACAGCTTGATTGAGTCCTTCCACTCCAACATGAAAGGGACGGTGCAGTTTAATGGTAACCTCTCCAAGCCCTTCGACGTACGCTGCGGTGTCAAACAAGGCTGTGTCCTCGCCCCCACCCTATTTGGAATCTTCTTTGCTCTTCTCCTGAGACATGCGTTCAGCACAGCGCAAGAAGGGATCTACCTGTGGACCAGATCAGATGGCAGACTCTTCAATCTCGCCCGCCTCAGAGCAAGGACAAAAGTCCGCGAAGCCCTCATCAGAGACACGCTGCGGGACTTGCAGTCACTGATGGACCGCTTCTCCCAGGCCTGCAAAGATTTCGGCCTGACCATCAGTCTCAAGAAGACAAATGTCCTAGGCCAAGACACGCCATCTCTACCAGCCATCACCATTGATGACTACGAGCTTGAAGCCATCCATCAATTCACTTATCTTGGGTCCACCATCACCGACAACCTCTCCCTTGACACCGAGATCGACAGGAGGATCGGGAAGGCAGCCACAACGCTAGCCCGCCTCACACAAAGAGTGTGGACAAATCCCAAGCTGACCACGAAGACAAAGATGGCTGTATACAACGCCTGCGTCCTCAGCACCGTGCTGTATGGCAGTGAGGCGTGGACCACACATGTTCGTCAGGAGAAAAGGCTCATTACCTTCCACCTGAGAAGCCTACGGCGCATACTCGGCATCTCCTGGCAAGACAAGGTGACAAACACCGAAGTCCTGACTCGCGCTGGCCTCCCGACCACGTATACCATGCTGAGACAGCGTCGGCTACGCTGGCTGGGCCACGTTCGCCGCATGGAAGATGGTCGCATCCCAAAAGACATCCTTTATGGAGAGCTCGCCACGGGGCAGAGAAGCATCGGCCGCCACACAGCTAAGATGCAAAGACGTTTGCAAACGTGACATGAAGGCCCTTGAGATCAACACTGAGTCCTGGGAGGACCTTGCAGATGACCGCAACAGATGGAGAAGCACTCAAGAATCAGCTACGGATTGGTGAGGACAAACTGTCAGCTGCTGCAGCAGAAAAGCGAGCTCGCAGAAAAGGGACGGCAGCCAACAGACCAGCATCAGCTTACACATGTGACCGCTGCGACAAAGACTGTCTCTTTCGCATCGGCCTCTACAGTCACAGGCGACGCTGCTTGGTCCAAACAGACAGCTCAGTTAGATATTATGTTAGATATACTCTATCCATGGTCAGCCATGACCGAAGGAGGCCTACTGTTGTTGTTTTAAATCATATTTGATATTGATATAGGAGGAAGGTGGCAGAATGGTTAAGACGCTCAGCTGCCAATACAGAGAGTCCGTGAGGGTGTGGGTTCGAATCCCGCTCTCGCCCTTTCTCCTAAGTTTGACTGGAAAATCAAACTGAGCGTCTAGTCTTTCGGATGAGACGATAAACCGAGGTCCCGTGTGCAGCACGCACTTGGCGCACTGAAAAAGAACCCATGGCAACGAGAGTGTTGTCCTCTGGCGAAATTACGTAAAATGAAATCCACTTTCATAGGTACACAAATATGTAAGCATGCACTCAAGGCCTGACTAAGCGCGTTGGGTTATGCTGCTGGTCAGGCATCTGCTCAACAGATGTGGTGTAGCGTGTATGGATTTGTCCGAACGCAGTGACGCCTCCTTGAGAAAGTGAAACTGAAACTGATATTGAACACTTTTTTGATGAATTCTTAATCTTTTTTTCTCCTCATGATTCCTTTACTGGATAAAGCGCGAAGCACAAGTGAGTCATGAGGGCTTTGTCTCTTGTTTTCCATACCAGTAGTATGAACTGATTATCTTTGTCATTTTTCCATGACATGATGTGCAGGTTAGGTGTTATTATTTCTTCCTCCCCTGTGTCCGGTTCTGTTGTCCTGTACCAGCTGTGGTTCTGAGAGGTGGTTTGTGGTCAGTTGATGCACTTCTGATATTGTGTTGTCGTTTGAAGAGAGTGAGGTTGGGGGCGGAGGGGGAGGGAAGCTGACACTGTGTGTGTGTGTGTGTGTGTGTGCGCGCGCACACGCTCGTTTGATATGATCGAGAGCGGCGCGAGTGCTTACTGTGCTCTTTTATGTGGTATTGCTGCTAAAGTGGGAAATCGTGTGTGCTTATCATTGTGTTTTGTGTAGCAATGTTACCAAAGCAGGAATTCGTGGTGATGCTGCCAGAAATAGGAAATCGTGTGTGCTTTTCATTGTGTTTTGTGTAGCAATGTTACCAAAGCAGGAATTCGTGGTGATGCTGCCAGAAATAGGAAATCGTGTGTGCTTTTCATTGTATACCAGTGCTGTTCGTGTTGTTTATATATGCAAACTAAACAGGTTACACTTTCCCCTGATTTTAATGACTTTCACTTTCGTTACCTTGGCCATTTCATTTCATTGTGAGATTTCGTATCTGGGACTGTGCACAGCTATGCTGGCCTGTTGAATTTTGGGACAAATGTAAAGATGGTAGTTGTTGCTGAATGAGGCTGTGTGGTCAATTAGACCACAACCTCGCTGTTGACACAATGACCAACAATGTTCCTTCAGGACGTTAGACACTAACAGAGGTCAGTTACACCACACCACCACTGTAAACAGGACGTTAGACACTAACAGAGGTCAGTTACACCACACCACCATTGTAAACAGGACGTTAGACACTGACAGAGGTCAGTCACACCACACCACCACTGTAAACAGGACGTTAGACACTGACAGAGGTCAGTTACACCACACCACCACTGTAAACAGGACGTTAGACACTGACAGAGGTCAGTTACACCACACCACCATTGTAAACAGGACGTCAGACACTGACAGTGGTCAGTTACACCACACCACCACTGTAAACAGGACGTCAGACACTGACAGTGGTCAGTTACACCACACCACCACTGTAAACAGGACGTCAGACACTGACAGGTCAGTTACACCACACCACCACTGTAAACAGGACGTTTGACACTGACAGAGGTCAGTTACACCACACCACCATTGTAAACAGGACGTTAGACACTGACAGTGGTCAGTTACACCACACCACCACTGTAAACAGGACGTCAGACACTGACAGTGGTCAGTTACACCACACCACCACTGTAAACAGGACGTCAGACACTGACAGGTCAGTTACACCACACCACCACTGTAACCAGGACGTCAGACACTGACAGGTCAGTTACACCACACCACCACTGTAAACAGGACGTTTGACATTACACCACACCACCACTGTAAACAGGACGTTTGACACTGACAGAGGTCAGTTACACCACACCACCACTGTAAACAGGACGTCAGACACTGACAGAGGTCAGTTACACCACACCACCACTGTAAACAGGACGTCTGACACTGGCAGAGGTCAGTTACAGCACACCACCACTGGTCACAAGATGTTAGACACTGATGTCAGTTTACTAACAGAAGTCAGTTACATCACAACAACACTGTTCACAGGACGTTAGACACTGACGTCAGTTTACTAACTGAAGTCAGTTACATCACATCAACACTGGTCACAAGACGTTAGACACTGACGTCAGTTTACTAACAAAAGTCAGGTACATCACATCAGCACTGGTCACAAGACGTTAGACACTGACGTCAGTTTACTAACAGAAGTCAGTTACATCACATCAACACTGGTCACAAGACGTTAGACACTGGCGTCAGTGACTGATAGTGACGAGCTAAACTGTCTCACATCTGTATTTCCCGATGCTGGCAACACGTGCAAACTTGTCCACAGCAGTGGCAGTTGTGTGGACCAGTCACCCCCCCTGCACCCTGCAGCCTCGTCGTCCCTGGTCCAGTGGTTCAGGTCGGCAGTGGCACCCACCTCACTGGGGCACAGGACAAAATGGCACCACATAAAATGGCACATACACAGATTGCACAAGTTCACAGAACTTGTATTGGTATTGCATTGTACTTCTCTTTGTATCACAACAAATTTCTCTGTGTGAAATTTGGGCTGCTCTCCCCAGGGAGAGCTCGTCACTATACTACAGCATCACCCTTTTTTTTCTGCCTGCAGTTTGTTTGTTTTTTTCCTATCGAAGTGGATTTTTCTACAGAATTTTGCCAGGAACAACCCGTTTGTTGACGTGGGTTCTTTTACGTGCACTAAGTGCATGCTGCACACGGGACCTCGGTTTATCATCTCATTCGAATGACTAGCGTCAAGACCACCACTCGAGGTCTAGTGGAAGGGGAGAAAATATCGGTGGCTGAGCCGTGATTCGAACCAGCGCGCTCAGATTCTCTCGCTTCCTGGGTGGACGCGTTACCTCTAGGCCATCACTCCACTTGATCCCAGTGCCGAATAAGTTTATTCAATTCTTTCTACCTTTCTTTAAAAACAACACCAAAGGCAGTGTGAGAGGAGAAGTGCAGTGCTAGTTGTTATCAATGACCTGAACACAGACCAGACTTCTTCGGAAACTGTTGGTGCTGACGTGAAGCGATATCCGGGTCCATGTTAAAACAGATGTCATTTGAAATGAAAAACTCAACACTCATGACGGAGCGGTTATGAATGGGAGGGATCAGGTCAAGGTGAAGGTTAGTGGACAGTGCACGTGCAACCCACGGTCTCTGCACCACTGTCAGCTGACAGGAATGTGCCACTTTGTCCTGGGCCTTTGGCTTTCTGTCTTTCTGCTTTTTCTTCTTTCCCCTTTGGTTTCCTTTTGTCTTTCCTCTCGTTTTTCCTTCTGTCTTTCTTTCTTGCCTTCTTTCTTTCCTTCTTTTTCTCTTTGCTTCTTTCTGTTTTTCTGTCCTTTCTGTATTTCCCCTTTTCCGGTCTTTCTTTTATCTATTTTTCCCGTTTTTAAGTCTTTGATGTTGTGTCATAGCACGTGCTGTGTTGCTGTGTCGATGTACCATTGTTGAATGTGTGTATGTGTGTCTGTGCCTGTGTGCATGTGTTGAGGGTGGGATGGCACGTGATCTGTAACAGTTGACGTTCTATGTTTCCTGTTCCTCCAGTGGTGGACAGCCGTGTTATGTTCCTCCAGTGGTGGACAGCTGTGTTATGCCCCTCCAGTGGTGGACAGCCGTGTTATGTTCCTAGTGGTGGACAGCCGTGTTATGCTCCTCCAGTGGCGGACAGCCGTGTTATGCCCCTCCAGTGGTGGACAGCTGTGTTCCTCCAGTGGTGGACAGCCATGTTATGTTCCTCCAGTGGCGGACAGCCGTGTTATGTTCCTCCAGTGGTGGACAGCTGTGTTATGCCCCTCCAGTGGTGGACAGCCGTATTATGTTCCTCCAGTGGTGGACAGCCGTGTTATGTTCCTCCAGTGGTGGACAGCCGTGTTATGTTCCTCCAGTGGTGGACAGCTGTATTATGTTCCTCCAGTGGTGGACAGCTGTATTATGTTCCTCCGGTCAGTGTAGAGAGGTGGGTGGAAACTAGCGTGTCAATGACTGGATCCTGCTTGACACTGTCCAGACATTGCTGTCTTTGATGTCGTCTTTCTGCACAAACTGTCTGATTGTTTATTATTTTCAACGGTAGCCAGGTTTTTGATTTCCAATCACGTACGTTCGTACGTCCGTTTACATGTTGTGGTCTGTTGGTTCATATGTTAGTGCTGATGATCAGTAAGTAGCGTTGCACAGGCTTGCATGTATTGTGAAAGCCATGGCCAGGTTTGTGTGGTGGTGGCAGTGTTGTGGTATAGAAGTAAGCTAGCTAGATAGCAGGCTGTCATCGTTGTCGTCCTTGTCTTTGTTCTTGCTGTGGAATTCTTCAGCACCAGCATAGACAGCGTGATCCTGAACAGAGTTATTCGCCGTCACCAAGGTGATATCAGTGCTGTACATGGTGATAGCATGAGAGAAGTGCACCAGGTGGGTGGCAGCCCAGTGTTTTATGGCCGTCATCAAAGTGCAATCACTGCTGTACACGGTGATAACATGACAATGACACCCCAGGTATCCCAGTGTCAGTTATTGTCAACACCAAGGTGATAGCAGTACCGCATGAAGTGATAACATGACAGTGACACCCCGGGTATCCCAGTGTCAGTTATTGCCAACACCAAGGTGATAGCAGTAGCGCATGAAGTGATAACATGACAGTGACACCCCGGGTAGTCCAGTGTCAGTTATTGTCAACACCAAGGTGATAGCAGTACCGCACGAAGTGATAACATGACAATGACACCCCGGGTAGTCCCAATGTCAGTTATTGCCAACACCAGAGTGATAGCAGTACCGCACGAAGTGATAACATGACAATGACACCCCAGGTAGTCCAGTGTCAGTTATTGCCAACACCAAAGTGATAGCAGTACCGCACGAAGTGATAACATGACAATGACACCCCGGGTATCCCAATGTCAGTTATTGCCAACACCAAAGTGATAGCAGTACCGCACGAAGTGATAACATGACAATGACACCCCGGGTATCCCAATGTCAGTTATTGCCAACACCAAAGTGATAGCAGTACCGCACAAAGTGATAACATGACAATGACACCCCAGGTAGTCCAGTGTCAGTTATTGCCAACACCAAAGTGATAGCAGTACCGCACGAAGTGATAACATGACAATGACACCCCAGGTAGTCCAGTGTCAGTTATTGCCAACACCAAGGTGATAGCAGTGCCCAAACAGCAGAAACACGGCTACAAAAAGTATCATAAATGGAGGATAAATATACCAGATATGAAATGTATTTCAGCATGTAAACTCACTTGGATAAGGAAATTGAAAACAACTAAACATAAGTGGAAAAATATTGCCATGGAAACGTGTCCAGCTTTATCTGAAATAGAAAAATAAAAATATGGTCCTTTGCCCAGCAAAAATACCAAGATAACTTGTTTTGGAAACATACATTTAAGGCCAATAGTCAGTTTGGCAGTCACACAAAGCCACAGTCACAAACAGAGCTACTGTCAGAACAATATTCTTTAATAATGATATATAAATTAAAGCTAACGTGATAAATTATAAGCAGTGGTTTCTTAAAGGTGCACATTTTTTGACAAGTGACGGGACTTTCCTCACAAGAGGAAATATGGAATGAATGTACATTTTATGGCATTTGATGTCCATCACAAAATATATACAACACACAAAGTTGAACATGCCAGACAACTGTACACATGATACCCCCAGTACGCTGAAATGAATGTATTGGGTGCCTAAAGGGACTAGATTATTCCATGACATCAGACAAACTTCCTAATTCTTGTCCAAAGTGGTCTGAGAAATTGGAAACAAAACTTTTGTGGAAGAGGCCATTTTATGAAATGAGTAAAATTCAAGATATTAAATTGAATTTGCTCTACGTTCGTATATTACATAGAATACTTGCAACAAATATCATTCCGAAAGAAATGTGGGAGGTGAATAATAACTATTGTGATTTTTGAGACAATTAAAAGGACAGCATTGAATACGTATTTTGGAGATGTGAACATTCAAAACTCTTCGGGCAAATGTTTGCAGAATTTCTGGGGGTGAAATGTGCAGTGTGTACCATGAATAACTGAAAGCATGGTATTGTTTAAGATAAGATAAGATAAGATAAGAATAACTTTATTATCTCCACCTGGAGAAATTTGGTCAGGTGCATTATCACAACATAGACAAGTAAACAACTTGGGGACCATAACTGTAAAAGCCAACAACAGCCCCAACAAATATTACGAAGATACAAATGTAAAAAATATCACATACATCGTTTCATACATACATCCACACACTGCAGGTAATAACTAGTATTCTTAATGTAAAAACAGAAAGAATTAAGAAACATTATTTGAATATAATTATAAACATAGCCTACTATACTGCACATTGATTATAATAGACAGATAAGATAAGAATAAAGATGAATTGCGGAAAACCACAACCAGATAATCAGCACCCCCCCGCGCCGCACCCCCCCACCCCACCCCACACACGCAGATAACTTGATCAAACAAGAGTAATAAACATATGTTCTCAAATAAAAGCATTTCACATATTCGCTTTTAAAAACATTGCAGTTAATTATTACATCGTAATTATTAAACAGAAATATATTTAGAATATGGACGTTAGCATTAGACATATTCATTGTACATTCATCCTGCATATTGCACATTATTCTTCCTACATATTGCACATTCATTATAACCAATTGTCACGTTTTAAGCTCAGTAAACACACACACACACACACACACACACACACACACACACACACCACAACTAGAACAAGGTACAGCCTATCATGCACGGACTTTCACACGTCTCACATGAGAGTGCGCGCGCGCACACACACACACAGAGTTCTCAAGAATTTAAAAGGTGGATTGAACGTGGAATAAAAGTCTTCAGAGCTCTGGATTTCAACTTAAAAGTTCTGTAGCGTCGTCCTGATGGCAACAGCTCATAATACTTTGCTAAAATATGGGTGTCGTCAGTTGCTATCTGCCTGCTTTTTTTAACCACTCGACTTTCATACAGCTCTTGCATACTAGCTTGTTTCACTCCCACAATTTTACTGCATACACTCATGGCATCGTTCAAAACACGCTTACTCCTCACTCCCAAACTTCCATACCAGCACATAAATGAAACTGTAAGCACAGACTCGATACAACATCGATAATAACTTTGAAGAATATTTGAATTTATACCAACATTTCTAAGCTTCTGTAAACAAAAAATTCTAGATTGACATTTCTTATGAATGGAATCAACATTTCTGTCAAAAGTCAGCTTATTGTCTAAGATGGCCCCTAAATATCTATATTCATTGACCCTCTCCACTGTTTGACCATCAATAACAAGGTCAGCTACAGGCAAGGGGTCTTTCCGAAAATCTATTAACATTTCTTTTGTTTTCAATACGTTGAGATCCAGATAGTTTTTCTCACACCAGGAACAGAACTTTTTAATTTCACTGAAATAAATAGCATCAGAGTTGGACAGATCTTCAATTGCTGAATCATCAGAATATTTTATGACAGGAGTTTCCTCCGTGCCTCTGCAGTCATTTGTGTACAGTGTAAAAAGAACAGGGGACAGCACTGTACCTTGGGGTGCACCAGTAGAAGTAGATTTTAGAGAAGAGTGGGCAGAATGAAAGCGGACGGACTGAGTTCTATTGAGAAGAAAACTTATTATTGTTTAGTGACCACCTTTGTGGCCCCAGGGCTGTGCCGCACAAGGTGACGATAACAATAACAGTGACCACCTGTGTGACTCCAGGCCTGTATCACACAAGGTGACGATAACAATAACAATGTCCACTTTGTGCCCCCAGGGCTGTACCACACAAGGTGACGATAACAATAACAATGACCACCTTTGTGCCCCCAGGGCTGTACCACACAAGGTGACGATAACAATAACAATGTCCACTTTGTGCCCCCAGGGCTGTACCACACAAGGTGACAATAACAGTGACTACCAGTGTTACTCCAGGGCTGTGCCGCACAGTGATGACAACAATAACAGTGACCACCTGTGTGCTTTCAGGGCTGACGACTTCTGCTCGGCCTTTCCCTACCACCTGGTGATGGACGAGGACCTCAGGATCCTCCAGTGTGGCGACAGCATCCGGCGCATCACCAACATGCCCGTGGTGAAGGGCATGCCGTTCCAGGAGGTGGGCAACATTGTGCAGCCCATGATGGACATGACGCTGGACAACATCCTGAAGTTCATCAACGCTGTCTTCCTGCTGGCCTTCAAACGACGGCCCTCCAGTGGTGCCAGACCCTTCCTGCTCAAGGGTGAGGGGGCCAGGGAATCATGCTGGGTCATGGTGGGTTGGGGTGTGCCATGGTCAGTCGTGGTGTGTCATGGTGGGTTGTGGTGTGTCGTGGTGGGTTGGGGTGTGTCATGGTGGGTTGGGGTGGGTCTTGGTGGGTTGGGGTGGGTTGGGGTGGGTCTTGGTGGGTTGTGGTGGGTTGGGTGTGTCATGGTGGGTTGGGGTGGGTTGTGGTGTGTCATGGTGGGTTGTGGTGGGTTGGGGTGTGTCATGCTGGGTTGGGGTGGGTCATGGTGGGTTGGGGTGTGTAATGGTGGGTTGTGGTGGGTCAAGGTGTGTCATGCTGGGTTGGGGTGGGTCATGGTGGGTTGGGGTGGGTCATGGTGGGTTGGGGTGGGTCATGCTGGGTTGGGGTGGGTCATGTTGGGTTGTGGTGGGTCATGGTGGGTTGGGGTGTGTGATGCTGGGTTGGGGTGGGTCTTGGTGGGTTGTGGTGGGTCATGGTGGGTTGGGGTGGGTTGTGGTGTGTCATGGTGGGTTGTGGTGGGTCAAGGTGTGTCATGCTGGGTTGGGGTGGGTCGTGGTGGGTTAGGGTGGGTCGTGGTGGGTTGGGGTGTGTGATGCTGGGTTGTGGTGGGTCATGGTGGGTTGTTGGGGTGGGTCATGGTGGGTTGTTGGGGTGGGTCATGGTGGGTTGTTGGGGTGGGTCATGGTGGGTTGGGGTGGGTCATGGTGGGTTGAGATGTGTCATGTTGGGTCGTTGTGGGTTGTGGTGAGTTGTTGTGGGTTGTGGTGGGTCATTTTGGGTTGTGGTGGGTCATGGTGGGTCGTTGTAGGTTGTGGTGGGTCGGTGTAGGTTGTGGTGGGTCGGTGTAGGTTGTGGTGGGTCATGGTGGGTCGGTGTAGGTTGTGGTGGGTCGTTGTATGTTGTGGTGGGTCGTTGTAGGTTGTGGTGGGTCATGGTGGGTCGTTGTAGGTTGTGGTGGGTCGTTGTGGGTCATGGTGTGTTGTGGTACATGGTGGGTCATGATGGGTCGTGGTGGATCATTGTGGGTCATGGTGGGTGGGGAATTTTTCCCCAGGGATACTACCTGTTTACTTCTAAGGGCTTGAGACCCACAGCTGACAGGAAGCACTGTTGCTCCAGCAAAGAGCAGTCCACAGGGCCTCTCTGTCCTTTGTCAGAACGAAAATGTCTCTAAAAATCAAAACGGCACGAGCAGAAAACTGAAGTGGGAAACCAGAATTTTAAACGAAAATACTAATTTGAACATTTTCTTGGAATTTACAAGTGGAAAAAATGGCAGACATGGCATACAGGGGTCAGTCAAAGGGGATGGAAATCCACAGGGGACGTAAAGGTACTCTTGATGCTGAATTCCAAGTACAAAAACATGGCGCCACAAGCCTGAAGAACTGATGGATGAGATATATATGTATATGTGTGTGTGTGTGTGTTGTGCAGGTCAGATAATGTGGCTGCACAACTCCCGCTCTCTGCTGTTCATCGGCTCACCCCGCCTGACGTCCCTGAACGAGCTGCTGGAGATGAACCTGTACCTTGCTGACATCCCTCTCTACGACTGCACGCGGGAACTAGTGCTGCTCAATCAGCAGAGGATTGCAGAGATTGATGTGGCGTCAGTCCTTTCTTACCTTGTTGCGGGCAGGGGGCGTGGTTTGCGTGGGGAATGGGTAGGATGGGGCGTAGTTTGCCTAGGGAGTGGGTGGGATGGGGCGTGGTTTGCGTAGGGAGTGGGTGGGATGGGGCGTGGTTTGTCTGGGGAGTGGGTGGGATGGGTGTTGTGGGTGGGATGGGGCGTAGTTTGCCTAGGGAGTGGGTGGGATGGGGCGTAGTTTGCCTAGGGAGTGGGTGGGATGGGGCATAGTTTGTCTAGGGAGTGGGTGGGATGGGGAGTGGGTGGGATGGGGCATATTTTGTCTAGGGAGTGGGTGGGATGGGGCGTAGTTTGCCTAGGGAGTGGGTGGGACGTGGAGGAGAACATGGAGTTCATGATCTAGGAGTGTGGTCTGGGATGGCTTCACGTCTCTCAGGAGTGGTCAGGACTGAGATTTTGGGTGGACTGGCGTATTTGCCTGGATGGGCTATGATGAGGCGGCTAGTCTCACAGGAATGAGTCCAGGAGGCTGTTTGCCAGGAGCTGGCTGTGCATCGGGGCATAGATTATGTCCTGCGCAGTGGGTGGATGTGTGTGGCTGAGTCATGAGCAATGTTTTCTAGGAGGTAGCGTGAATGGTGTGTGGCTGAGATGGACAGTTTAGTACCTAGGTGACATGGCTGCGGAGTGCGGTGTGGTAGGTGAAGGAAGGCATGAGTTTGTACTAGAGAGTGGTGGAATGGGAATCAGGTGTCGAGCTGTTTTGTCCTAGTTGATGGTGCTGGGTCATAGGATGATGCTGATGTTCACCCTGCCTCGCACCCCGGCATATGGGTGGATGGATGTCGAGGTTGGAGGGGGATGCGGGCGTAGTGTGCCACTACGTGGAGGGGTGCGGATGGGGCCACCGTAAGTTGCTGTAGGGATGTCTGGACGTGAGAGGCACAGGGTGTGGAGGGGCATAGTTTGTACTAGGCAGTGGTGGTAGGCTGATGAGAGATGGGATGGCACATAGTTTGTCTAAAACGGAGTGGTGGATGGGGCTAGTTTGTCTAGGAGCGAGGGGATAGGGCGCCACGTTTGCCTAGGAGTGTGGGATGTGCTGTGTGTGGGTTGGTGGAGCCATGGTTGTGCTAGAGTGGAAGTTCGATGGCGTAGCGATAGCCAGGGAGATGAGTGAGATGGGGCGTGGTTTGTGTAGGGAGTGGGTGGGATGGGGCGTGGTTTGTGTAGGGAGTGGGTGGGATGGGGCGTGGTTTGCCTAGGGAGTGGGTGGGATGGGGCGTGGTTTGTGTAGGGGGTGGGTGGGATAATTATGATAGTAATAATAATGATGATAATAATAATGGACACTTACAAAGCACACTATATATTTGTATTATTTTGTTGTTTTTTATCACAACAGATTTCTCTGTGTGAAATTCGGGCTGCTCTCCCCAGGCAGAGCCTGTTGCTACACTACAGCGCCACCCTTTTTTTTCTCTTTTTCTTTTCCTGCGTGCAGTTTTATTTGTTTTTCCTGTTGAAGTGGATTTTTCTACAGAATTTTGCCAAGAACAACCCTTTTGTTGTTTTGTTGCCGTGGGTTCGTTTACGTGCGCTAAGTGTATGCTGCACACGAGACCTCGGTTTATCGTCTCATCCGAATGACTAGCGTCCAGACCACCACTCAAGGTCTGGTGGATGAGGAGAAAACATCAGCGGCTGAGCCATGATTCGAACCAGCGCGCTCAGATTCTCTTGCTTCCTAGGTGGACGCATTACCTCTGGGCTATCACTCCACTCCACTATCCAGAAATCTGCCCAATGTGCTTTGCAAATCACTTTTATTTACATAATACATTACATCAATGTTAGGTACCAAAATGTGACTAACAAACCAAACACACCCATACACAGTGGGTACATAAAATTATTTTAACATACATATGTACATTGCAGCTGTCCTCAACACATATGCACACACAGACAAACACACACACACACACACACACACACACAAACAGACGTACACACACAGACACACACACACACGCACACACACACACACACACACACACACACACACTGACAGAGGTCAGTTATACCACAGAAACACTGTTGGGACGTTAAACACTCATTGACTGATGGTAACCAGCTAACCTGTCACACACACACACGCACACACGCATACATGCACACACACACACATGAAAGCGGGATTCAAACCCAGACTCTCAGGGACTCTGTGTATTGGCAGATGAGCGTTGTTAACCACTCCGCCTGGATGTGCTTCAGGAAGAAGCTGGACGAGACGACAGTGGCCCTGCAGAAGACATCCCAGGCCCTGGCGAGAGAGAAGCAGAAGACGGAGGATCTGCTGCATGAGATGCTGCCCGAAAAAGTGGCCCGTCAGCTGACCCAGGGTATTGCCGTGTCTGCAGGTGGGGGTACTTCCTGTGCATGGTGGGGAGGGGGGGAGGTATTTCTTATGCATGGTGGGGGGTGGTACTTCGTGTGCATGGTGGGAGGGAGGGGAGTACTTCCTGTGCATGGTGTGGTGTAGGGGGTGTCTTCCTTTGCATGGTGGGAGGGTACTTCTTGTGCATAGTGGGAGGGAGGGGGTACTTCCTGTGCATGGTGAGAGGGAGGGGGGTACTTCCTGTGCATGGTGGGAGGGAGGGGGTTACTTCCTGTGCATAGTTGGGGGAAGGAGGTTATTTCCTGTGCATGGGGGTCGGTGGTACTTTCTGTGCATAGTGGGATGGAGGGGATACTTCCTGTGCATGGTGGGAGGGAGGGGGGTACTTCCTGTGCATGGTAGGAGGGAGGGGGGTACTTCCTGTGAGGGTGGTGGGTGGTACTTTCTGTGCATGGTGGGAGGGAGAGGGGTCTTCCTGTGCATAGTGGGGGGGAGGGGGTACTTCCTTGTATGGTGGGGGGAAGGGGGTACTTCCTGTGCATGATGGGGGGAGGGGGTACTTCCTGTGCATGGTGTGGGGAAGGGGGTACTTCTTGTGCATGGTGGGAGGGAGGGTGGTACTTCCTGTGCATGGTGGGAGGAAGGGGTGTGTTTCCTGTGCTTGTGGGAGGTAGGGGTGTGCTTCCTGTGCATAGTGGGAGGGAGGGGGTACTTCCTGTGCATAGTAGGAGGGAGGGGGTACTTCCTGTGCATAGTGGGAGGGAAGAGGGTACTTCTTGTGCATGGTGGGGGGAAGGGGTGTGCTTCCTGTGCATAGTGGGAAGGAGGGGGGTACTTCCTGTGCATGGTGGGAGGGAGGAGGGTACTTCCTGTGCATAGTAGGGGGGAGGGTGGTACTTCCTGTGCATAGTGGGAGGGAGGGTGGTACTTCCTGTGCATTGTGGGAGGGACGGGGTACTTCCTGTGCATTGTGGGATGGACGGGGTACTTCCTGTACATTGTGGGAGGAAGGGGGGTACTTCCTGTGCATTGTGGGAGGAAGGGGGGTACTTCCTGTGCATTGTGGGAGGAAGGGGGGTACTTCCTGTGCATAGTGGGAGGGAAGGTGGTACTTCCTGTGCATGCTGGGGGTGGTACTTCCTCTGCATTGTGGAGGGGGGGGGGGTACTTCTATGCATGGTGTTTGTGGGTGTACTTTCTGGGCATGGTGGGGGAAGGGGGGTGACAGTGTTGGAGGGGCTGCCACATCAGTGTGGACACAGCATTCTGGCTGAATGTCTGTGGTAGACACGGGGCCAGCATGGGGCGTGTCGTGTTGGTCCCTGTGTTGGCACTCACCATGTTCACTGTGCAGGACTTGTCTGGAACATCCAGCACTTCTGTCAGTTCTCTTTCTCTCTCTCTCTCTCTCTCTCTCTCTCTCTCGCTGTACACACACACACACACACACAACAAACAAACACAAACTCAACACATCATGTTTTTCATGTAATGATTTATAACACAATAGCAAGCAACCACACACACACACACACACACACACACACACACACATACACACGCGCGTGCGCGCTCACACACACACACACACACACACACACACACACACAAACAAACACATGCATGTGTAACCAACCGTGTGAGTGGAGAGAGAGCAGCGAGAGTGTAGATGTGTTGGACAGAAGTTTGAGCGTGTGACCATCCTGTTGCAGAGAGTGTTGCAGAGAGTGTGTGACCATCCTGTTGCAGAGAGTGTGTGACACCCTGTTGCAGAGAGTGTGTGACCATCCTGTTGCAGAGAGTGTGACACCCTGTTGCAGAGAGTGTGTGACCATCCCGTTGCAGAGAGTGTGTGACACCCTGTTGCAGAGAGTGTGTGACCATTCTGTTGCAGAATGTGTGACCATCCTGTTGCAGAGTGTGTGTGACCATCCTGTTGCAGAGAATGTGTGACCATCCTGTTGCAGAGAGTGTGTGACACCCTGTTGCAGAGAGTGTGTGACCATTCTGTTGCAGAGAGTGTGTGACACCCTGTTGCAGAGAGTGTGTGACCATCCCGTTGCAGAGAGTGTGTGACACCCTGTTGCAGAGAGTGTGTGACCATTCTGTTGCAGAATGTGTGACCATCCTGTTGCAGAATGTGTGACCATCCTGTTGCAGAGAGTGTGTGACCATCCTGTTGCAGAGTGTGTGTGACCATCCTGTTGCAGAGTGTGTGTGACCATCCTGTTGCAGAGAATGTGTGACCATCCTGTTGCAGAGAGTGTGTGACACCCTGTTGCAGAGAGTGTGTGACCATCCTGTTGCAGAGTGTGTGTGACCATCCTGTTGCAGAGAATGTGTGACCATCCTGTTGCAGAGAGTGTGTGACACCCTGTTGCAGAGAGTGTGTGACCATCCTGTTGCAGAGAGTGTGTGACCATCCTGTTGCAGAGAATGTGTGACCATCCTGTTGCAGAGAGTGTGTGACCATCCTGTTGCAGAGTGTGTGTGACCATCCTGTTGCAGAGAAGTTTGAGTGCGTGACCATCCTGTTCAGCGACATTGTCTCCTTCACCAACATCGCCTCTGCCTGCACCCCCATGGACATCGTCAGCATGCTCAATGACCTCTTCCACTGCTTTGACAGCCGCACCAACGCCCACGATGTCTACAAGGTCACTGCTGCTGGGTGGTGGGGGTGGGGGTGGGGAGGGAGGGTGGCTTTGTCATCGTCATTCAACTCTGTGGCGGACACTGTCAGCACAGAGAGCAGTGCACACACGGGACACGACACGTTCATCTCTCCAGTTTTAAGTAAAAAGCGTCTTCATGGGCTACCGACACACACTAACACCACAAGCGTGTGTAGGATCATGTGTGAAGCACTGACACAGACGGACAAACACCGTTCCGTGGCGATCATGTACTCTTGCCCATTTGCATGATGATGATGATGATGATGACAAATAGAGACAATAGGGACAAACGATTGTTGACCCAACTTATCATATTCCTGAAAATAATAATGAATGCTTCCTGATTCAGCGCGACAGACAAGGTGCATCTCTCAAGTCAGCATGCTTTCTGGCATTTAATTTATAAAACATCGTATCATGTTTAGTCTCTTTATGTTATTTTTTCCTTATTTTTTCTTCCTCTAAATGTATCTAAAAAATGTTTTAACTGAACAGCTGGTATGGCCATTGTAAATGACTGTGAGTACAATACCAAAAGCTACATTTGTATCAGTTACATGAAAGATACGACGTTCTCATGTTCTCCCAAGAGGTTCCCTGAAATAAACACGTCTTGTCTTGTCCTAAAGGGGGGTGGTAGGGGTAAATGATGATGATCATGATGATGATGACGACAGGTGGAGACGATAGGGGACGCCTACATGGCCGTGGCGGGGGTACCCGAGGCCCAAGCGGACCACGCGGAGCGGGTGGCAAACTTCGCCATGGACATGATCGTGGAGGCCAACAATGTCACGTCCCCTGCCACAGGCCGGCCTCTGCAGGTGTGTGCACACCCCGTTATCATCATCATCATCATCATCATCATCAGACACAGATGCACACACACACACACACACGTACACACGTACGTGTACACACACACACACACACACCATCACACACACACACAAACACACACACACACTAACACACACGTGTACACATACATGCATGCACACAGTGTTTTCCCTGTTGATGTATCCACATTGTTCCATGGTGATGTGTCAGTGTATTCATGGTGATGTGTCAGTGTATCCACGCTGTTCCATGGTGATGTGTCAGTGTATCCACACTGTTCCATGGTGATGTGTCAGTGTATCCATGGTGATGTGTCAGAATATCCACACTGTTCCACGGTGATGTGTCAGTGTATCCATGGCAATGTGTCAGTGTATCCTTGGTGATGTGTCAGTGTATCCACGCTGTTCCACGATGATGTGTCAGTGTATCCAAGGTGATGTGTCAGTGTATCCACGCTGTTCCATGGTGATGTGTCAGTGTATTCACACTGTTCCATGGTGATGTGTCAGTGTATCCACGCTGTTCCATGGTGATGTGTCAGTGTATCCACACTGTTCCATGGTGATGTGTCAGTGTATCCATGGTGATGTGTCAGAATATCCACACTGTTCCACGGTGATGTGTCAGTGTATCCATGGCAATGTGTCAGTGTATCCTTGGTGATGTGTCAGTGTATCCACGCTGTTCCATGATGATGTGTCCGTGTATCCATGGTGATGTATCAGTGTATCCACACTGTTCCATGGTGATGTGTCAATGTATTCACACTGTTCCACGGTGATGTGTCAGTGTATCCACGCTGTTCCACGGTGATGTGTCAGTGTATCCACGCTGTTCCATGGTGATGTGTCAGTGTATCCACACTGTTCCATGGTGATGTGTCAGTGTATCCATGGTGATGTGTCAGTGTATCCACACTGTTCCACAGTGATGTGTCAGTGTACCCACACTGTTCCATGTTGATGTGTCAGTGTATCCACACTGTTCCATGGTGATGTGTCAGTGTATCCATGGTGATGTGTCAGTGTATCCACACTGTTCCACGGTGATGTGTCAGTGTACCCACACTGTTCCATGGTGATGTGTCAATGTATCCATGGTGATGTGTCAGTGTATCCACGCTGTTCCACGGTGATGTGTCAGTGTATCCACGCTGTTCTGCGGTGATGTGTCAGTGTATCCACACTGTTCCATGGTGATGTGTCAGTGTATCCACGCTGTTCCACGGTGATGTGTCAGTGTATCCACACTGTTTCATAGTGATGTGTCAGTGTATCCACGCTGTTCCATGGTGATGTGTCAGTATTATCCACACTGTTCCACTGTGATGTGTCAGTGTATCCACACTGTTCCATGGTGATGTGTCAGTGTATCCACGCTATTCCATGGTGATGTGTCAGTGTATCCACGCTGTTCCATGGTGATGTGTCAGTGTATCCACGCTGTTCCATGGTGATGTTTCAGTGTATCCACGCTGTTCCATGGTGATGTTTCAGTATTATCCACATTGTTCCATTTCCCCTTTGCACCTGTGTAGTGTGTGTGTGTGCGTGTGCGTGCTTGTGTGTGTGCGTGTGTGCATGTGTGTGTGAGTGTGCATGTGTGTGCATGCGTGTGTGTGTGTGTGTGTGTGTGTGTGTGTGTGTGTGTCCAGATCCGGGTGGGGATGCACTCAGGGCCGGTGGTGGCGGGGGTGGTGGGGAAGAAGATGCCGCGGTACTGTCTGTTCGGCGACACGGTCAACACGGCGTCCCGCATGGAGAGTCATGGGATGCCAGGCAGGGTGCACCTCAGTGAGGCCACCTTCAGGTCTGTCTGGGAGGTCCCGTTCACAGTCACTTGTGTCTGTCTTCTCTCTCACAATCACAGTGATGTCTCTGTCTTCTCTCTCACAATCACAATGTCTGTGTCTTCTCTCTCACAATCACAATGATGTCTGTCTTCCCTCTCACAATCACAATGATGTCTGTGTCTTCTCTCTCACAATCACAATGATGTCTGTCTTCTCTCTCACAGTCACAATGATGTCTGTCTTCTCTCTCACAGTCACAATGATGTCTGTCTTCTCTCTCACAATCACAATGATGTCTGTCTTCCCTCTCACAATCACAATGAAGTCTCTGTCATCTCTCTCACAATCACAATGATGTCTGTCTTCTCTCTCACAATCACAATGAAGTCTCTGTCTTCCCTCTCACAATGACAATGATGTCTGTCTTCTCTCTCCAACCACAATGATGTCTCTGTCTTCTCTCTCACAATCACAATGATGTTTCTGTCTTCTCTCTCACAATCACAATGATGTCTGTCTTCTCTCTCACAGTCACAATGATGTCTCTGTCTTCTCTCACAATCACAATGATGTCTGTGTCTTCTCTCTCGCAGTCACAATGATGTCTGTGTCTTCTCTCTCACAGTCACAATGATGTGTCTGTCTTCTCTCTCACAATCACAATGATGTCTCTGTCTTCTCTCTCACAATCACAATGATGTCTGTCTTCTCTCTCACAATCACAATGATGTCTGTGTCTTCTCTCTCACAATCACAATGATGTCTGTCTTCCCTCTCACAATCACAGTGATGTCTGTCTTCCCTCTCACAATCACAATGATGTCTGTCTTCTCTCTCACAATCACAATGATGTCTCTGTCTTCTCTCACAATCACAATGATGTCTGTGTCTTCTCTCTCACAGTCACAATGATGTCTCTGTCTTCTCTCTCACAGTCACAGTGATGTCTGTCATCTCTCTCACAATCACAATGATGTCTCTGTCTTCTCTCTCACAGTCACAGTGATGTCTGTCATCTCTCTCACAATCACAGTGATGTCTGTCATCTCTCTCACAATCACAGTGATGTCTGTCTTCTATCTCACAATCACAATGATGTCTCTGTCTTTTCTCTCAAAAATACCAATGAAGTCTCTGTCTTCTCTCTCACAGTCACAATGATGTCTCTGTCTTTTCTCTCAAAAATACCAATGAAGTCTCTGTCTTCTCTCTCACAGTCACAATGATGTCTCTGTCTTCTCTCTCACAGTCACAATGATGTCTCTGTCTTCTCTCTCACAATCACAATGATGTCTGTCTTCTCTCTCACAATCACAATGATGTCTGTGTCTTCTCTCTCACAGTCACAATGATGTCTCTGTCTTCTCTCTCACAGTCACAGTGATGTCTGTCATCTCTCTCACAATCCCAATGATGTCTCTGTCTTCTCTCTCACAGTCACAGTGATGTCTGTCATCTCTCTCACAATCACAGTGATGTCTGTCATCTCTCTCACAATCACAGTGATGTCTGTCTTCTATCTCACAATCACAGTGATGTCTCTGTCTTCTCTCTCACAGTCACAATGATGTCTCTGTCTTTTCTCTCAAAAATACCAATGAAGTCTCTGTCTTCTCTCTCACAGTCACAATGATGTCTCTGTCTTCTCTCTCACAGTCACAATGATGTCTCTGTCTTCTCTCTCACGGTCACAATGATGTCTGTCTTCTCTCTCACAATCACAATGATGTCTGTCTTCTCTCTCACAATCACAATGATGTCTGTCTTCCCTCTCACAATCACAATGATGTTTCTGTCTTTTCTCTCACAATCACAGTGATGTCTGTCTTCTCTCTCACAATCACAATGATGTCTCTGTCTTCTCTCTCACAACCACAATGATGTCTCTGTCTTCTCTCTCACAATCACAATGATGTCTGTGTCTTCTCTCTCACAGTCACAATGATGTCTGTGTCTTCTCTCTCACAATCACAAGGATGTCGGTCTTCTCTCTCACAATCACAATGATGTCTCTTGTCTTCTCTCACAATTACAATGATGTCTGTCTTCTCTCTCACAATCACAATGATGTCTGTTTTCTCTCTCACAGTCACAATGGTGTCTGTGTCTTCTCTCTCACAGTCACAATGATGTCTGTGTCTTCTCTCTCACAGTCACAATGATGTCTTTGTCTTCTCTCTCACAGTCACAATGATGTCTCTGTCTTCTCTCTCGCAGTCACAGTGATGTCTGTGTCTTCTCTCTCACAGTCACAATGATGTCTTTGTCTTCTCTCTCACAGTCACAATGATGTCTGTGTCTTCTCTCTCACAGTCACAATGATGTCTCTGTCTTCTCTCTCACAATCACAATGATGTCTGTCTTCCCTCTCACAATCACAATGAAGTCTCTGTCTTCTCTTTCACAATCACAATGATGTCTGTCTTCTCTCTCACAATCACAATGATGTCGGTCTTCTCTCTCACAGTCACAATGATGTCTTTGTGTTCTCTCTCACAGTCACAATGATGTCTTTGTCTTCTCTCTCACAATCACTTCTGTTCCTCTCCCTTGTTCTGGGGGGTGTCTGAATCACAATCAGTTTAGTGTCTCAGTAAGAGAAATTGATTAAGTGTTCTGAAGGCTGTGGTACATACAGATTAGAAGCAAAACAGTAAAATGTGGCTCACTACACATTTCAGAAAATCATACCCAACAGGCATTGCAAAGCAAACCCTATAAATAGGTGTGGGGTGGGGTGGGGTATCTCAAAACATACTATTCTTGAATTTATCATCATGCCTACGACAGTATAGTGCAGTACAGTATAGTGCAGTAGGCTACAGTGCATAGTGGCAATCCATGCAGTGTTTCTATTCATTGATTGACACATAAACATGGATAAAGACATAAAAACTGAGCATGCAGGAAAGAATATTCAGCATCGGTAAAGTAAAAGTGGAAAGTGACCGACCTGAGCCCCCGTCTGTATTATAGCAATGAATGTAGATCACAACATGGAAACACCAGGGGTGCCCTTTGGAACAGCTGGAGCCATCCACAGCCATCATTGTCTTTGGCCATGCAGACAGAAGTACTGATTTATACAGGTAAACACACACACACACAACTACTGTAGAAACACATGGAGGAGACATTGCTCCCCTGTCCCTGTGGTTGCAGATTGCTGTACGACTATGGCTACATGTTCAAGAGACGAGGGAAGATCGAGGTGAAGGGCAAAGGTCAGATGGTGACCTACTTTCTGGTGGGCCACCTGCAGCGCCCCCTACCCCAGCCATCAGACAGCTTCACGCAGTTATCGGACCTAGTTTCCTCTAAACCCATCATCCGACCCTGCCCCTCACCCAAGGCCAAGTCCAAAACTCGCCAAAGTTTCAACTTCTTCAAGAAATCTTCCCTGAAAGGGGCCAAGGAGAAAGAGCCACCCATTTCACCAGGGGCAGATAATCCAAACAGTTCCTCCCATTCTTCCCACCACAACGTCACCCACGTCGTCAAGGACCAGAAGAAACGCAACAAAAGCAACTTCTGTCTGATTGGCTGACCTTGGGTCACATGATAGTGAACCTTGGATAGATCTCATGGACATGTGGACCCTGCAGTGATGAATTCACCTTCAAGTCATGGCATGTTTAGAAATCAATCGTTTGGTTTGCGTTATGAGGTGAGAACTTTACATGTTGATGTGTGCGGTTGTGTCAAAACCTTGATGTTATACACATGTGGTGATGTGCTATGAATGGTAGAACGTGTATCATTCATTAAAACCAGAACGTGTATTGTTACAGCCAAGTGTGGTGTCATGGAGAATATGTATTGTCTGCATGCTGGGACATGCACCGTCCACAACACAGACACGACGGCCAAGAGGAGAAGAAGAGCGTGTTGAGCGGCACTTCTCTTGTTTCTGCCTCACACTCGGTATGTTGGTTCATCCCCTTGTCAACAGAATCTCAAGAAGAACGCCTGTTGCTGTGGAGTCTCTTTGTGTGATAAGTAAATAACGTATCTTCCTCTTACAACCAGTCCAAAAGACTGGCACCCAGGCTGTCATTTCAAGATCTAGAAGATGGGATCTCATTTGTTATCTCACTGATTTCATTGGGTATGTTATCCTCCTGGCCACTCACACTTCAGTGAATGTTAAAGGGATCAGGTGAATCTAACACCATTCAGTGAATGTTAAAGTGACACAGGTGAATCTAACACCATTCAGTGAGTGTTAAAGGGACACTGGTGAATCTAACACCATTCAGTGAGTGTTAAAAGGGACACATGTGAATCTAACATCATTCAGTGAGTGTTAAAGGGATCAGGTGAATCTAACACCATTCAGTGAGTGTTAAAGGGACACAGGTGAATCTAACATCATTCAGTGAGTGTTAAAGGGACACTGGTGAATCTAACACCATTCAGTGAGTGTTAAAAGGGACACATGTGAATCTAACATCATTCAGTGAGTGTTAAAGGGATCAGGTGAATCTAACACCATTCAGTGAGTGTTAAAGGGACACATGTGAATCTAACACCATTCAGTGTATGTTAAAGGGACACACGTGAATCTAACACCATTCAGTGAGTGTTAAAGGGACACAGGTGAATCTAACATCATTCAGTGAGTGTTCAAGGAACACAGGTGAATCTAACATCATTCAGTGAGTGTTAAAGGGACACAGGTGAATCTAACACCATTCAGTGAATGTTAAAGAGATCAGGTGAATCTAACATCATTCAGTGAATGTTAAAGGGATCAGTTGAATCTAACATCATTCAGTGAGTGTTAAAGGGATCAGGTGAATCTACCCCGTTCAGTGAATGTTAAAGGGACACTGGTGAATCTAACATCATTCATTGAGTGTTAAAGGGAGACAGGTGAATCTAACATCATTCAGTGAATGTTAAAGGGACACATGTGAATATAACATCATTCAGTGAATGTTAAAGGGACACATGTGAATCTAACATCATTCAGTGAATGTTAAAGGGACACAGGTGAACCTAACACCATTCACTGAATGTTAAAGGGATCAGGTGAATCTAACACCATTCACTGAATGTTAAAGGGATCAGGTGAATCTAACACCATTCACTGAATGTTAAAGGGACACATGTGAATCTAACACCATTCAGTGAGTGTTAAAGGAACACATGTGAATCTAACACCATTCAATGAATGTTAAAGGGACACATGAGAATCTAACACCATTCAGTCAGTGTTAAAGGGACACAGGTGAATCTAACATCATTCAGTGAGTGTAAAAGGGACACAGGTGAATCTAACATCATTCAGTGAGTGTTAAAGGGACACAGGTGAATCTAACACCATTTAGTGTTAAAGTGACACATGTGAATCTAACATCATTCAGTGAATATTAAAGGGACACATGTGAATATAACACCATTGAATGACTGTTGACATAGGTGTTTCTAACATTCAGTGAGTGCTAAAGGGACACATGTGAATCTAACACCATTCAGTGAATATTAAAGGGACACACGTGAATCTAACATCAATCAGTGAATATTAAAGGGACACATGTTAATATAACACCATTGGATGACTGTTGACGTAGGTGTAGCTAACATTCATTGAGTGCTAAAGGGACACACACAACTGAGTGGCTGTTGACACAGGTGTATCTAACATTCAGTGAGTGCTGAAGGGACACAGGTGTATCTAACACCATTGAGTGACTGTTGACACAAGTGTATCTAACATCCAGTGAGTGCTAAAGGGACACAGGTGTATCTAACACCATTCAGTGACTGTTGACATAGGTGTATCTAACACCATTCAGTGAGTGTTAAAGGGATACATGTGTATCTAACACCATTCAGTGAGTGTTAAAGGGATACAGGTGTATCTAACACCATTCAGTGAGTGTTAAAGGGATACAGGTGTATCTAACACTATTCAGTGAGTGTTAAAGGGATACAGGTGTATCTAACACCACCTCAGAGAGTGTTAAAGGGATACAGGTAACACCACCTGATAGAACAGTGAAGTTCACTTCAGTCATCAAACATGTCGAGTTGTGCAGCTACTGATTGTTGTGGGGACATGATCACTGACACAGAAATACAATGTGTCACAGTCAAAAGGTGACAGAACAGCCATGAGAGCGAGTACTTCCATATATATTACGAATTTCTGTACTGGCATTTTGGCCACTTTAAAAAAATTGTATTTTTTCCCCTTAATTTCAGTTTGTTCCAGCATTAAGTCTTATATTTTTGTGACTGCATCATACATTTTGTTCCCCATGTAGTTCAGTGCAACAGTTTCAGATTCATGTGTCTCCAAACTGTCTTTCATTATCGTCATCAATGAAATATAAGCAAGTAAAGTTGACAGCAGAAATGGAGGCCTGAATGCCAGCATCTGATGTCAAAAGCAAATGAAGGACTCTCCTCCAGTCAAGTCTGGGATTTTTTTTTTTAGAAAGAAAAAAAAATGCTATGTTGAAGCTATTAAAAGTTGCCAAAGTGATGGCAAACATAGTCCACGCATGCAAATAATTATCCACTCAAGCATCTTTTTCATGTCACATTTATTGTAAATCTATTTTAGACCCCTTGTAAAACACACTTGCACACCAATTTTGCAAGTATGTGAAATAATCTGCTGTATTGAAGAGTTCAGTCACACAATATCATAATCATGTTGGTGCTGAATCATACCGCGCCATCAAAAAGAGCAACAGGAATATAAAACAAAACTATGTTTCCATCAGTTTTCAAACTGCAAACAACAAAAGAGAAAAAAAAATCACCCTCACAGTTAAAATTGCATGATTCTTGTTTTTACTGCAGTTGTAAATGTGACAGACTGTGTAAGAATCCTTGTCCTATATAATAATATTGTTACTTAAGGCTTCGCCATGAATACTGTACTGTCTTTCATTATCGTCATCAATGAAATATAAGCAAGGAAAGATGACAGCAGAAATGGAGGACTGAACGCCAGCATCTGATGTCTAAAGCAAATGAGGGACTGTCCTCCAGTCGAGTCTGGGATTTAAAAAAAAAAAAAAAGAAAAGAAAAAAAGTTGAAGCTATTATGTGCCCTTGCTGACTGTAGAGAAGGGATGAGGGAGAGAGGAATGAGTTGGATGGGGGTAAGGGAGACATGGGGGGAGAGGAATGAATAGGATGGGGGTAAGGGAGACATGGGGAGAGAGGAATGAGTTGGATGGGGGTAAGGAAGACATGGGGGGAGAGAGAGGAATGAGTGGGGTGGAGGTAAGGGAGACATGGGGGGAGAGAGAGGAATGAATAGGATGGGGTAAGGGAGACATGGGGAGAGAGGAATGAATAGGATGGGGTAAGGGAGACATGGGGAGAGAGGATTGAATGGGGTGGAGGTAAGAGAGACATGGGGAGAGAGGATTGAATAGGGTGGGGGTAAGGGAGACATGGGGAAAGAGGATTGAGTGGGGTGGGGGTAAGGGAGACATGGGGAGAGAGGATTGAGTGGGGTGGGGGTAAGGGAGACATGGGGAGAGAGGATTGAGTGGGGTGGGGGTAAGGGAGAGAGGATTGAATAGGGTGGGGGTAAGGGAGACATGGGGAGACAGGATTGAATGGGGTGGGGGTAAGGGAGACATGGGGAGAGAGGATTGAATAGGGTGGGGGTAAGGGAGACATGGGGAGAGAGGATTGAATAGGGTGGGGGTAAGGGTGACATGGGGAGAGAGGATTGAATGGGGTGGAGGTAAGGGAGACATGGGGAGAGAGAGAGGAATGAGTGGGGTGGGGGTAAGGGAGACATGGGGAGAGAGGATTGAGTGGGGTGGGGGTAAGGGAGACATGGGGAGAGAGGATTGAATGGGGTGGGGGTAAGGGAGACATGGGGAGAGAGGATTGAATAGGGTGGGGGTAAGGGAGACATGGGGAAAGAGGATTGAGTGGGGTGGGGGTAAGGGAGACATGGGGAGAGAGGATTGAATAGGGTGGGGGTAAGGGAGACATGGGGAGAGAGGATTGAATGGGGTGGAGGTAAGAGAGACATGGGGAGAGAGGATTGAATAGGGTGGGGGTAAGGGAGACATGGGGAGAGAGGATTGAATAGGGTGGAGGTAAGGGAGACATGGGGAGAGAGGATTGAATAGGGTGGGGGTAAGGGAGACATGGGGAGAGAGGATTGAATGGGGTGGAGGTAAGGGAGACATGGGGAGAGAGGATTGAATGGGGCGGAGGTAAGGGAGACATGGGGAAAGAGGATTGAATGGGGTGGGGGTAAGGGAGACATGGGGAGAGAGGATTGAGTGGGGTGGGGGTAAGGGAGACATGGGGAGAGAGGATTGAGTGGGGTGGGGGTAAGGGAGAGAGGATTGAATAGGGTGGGGGTAAGGGAGACATGGGGAGACAGGATTGAATGGGGTGGGGGTAAGGGAGACATGGGGAGAGAGGATTGAGTGGGGTGGGGGTAAGGGAAACATGGGGAAAGAGGATTGAGTGGGGTGGGGGTAAGGGAGACATGGGGAGAGAGGATTGAATAGGGTGGGGGTAAGGGAGACATGGGGAGAGAGGATTGAATAGGTGGAGGTAAGGGAGACATGGGGAAAGAGGATTGAGTGGGGTGGGGGTAAGGGAGACATGGGGAGAGAGGATTGAATGGGGTGGGGGTAAGGGAGACATGGGGAAAGAGGATTGAGTGGGGTGGAGGTAAGGGAGACATGGGGAAAGAGGATTGAGTGGGGTGGGGGTAAGGGAGACATGGGGAGAGGAATGAATGGGGTGGAGGTAAGGGAGACATGGGGAGAGAGGATTGAATAGGGTGGGGGTAAGGGAGACATGGGGAAAGAGGATTGAGTGGGGCAGGGGTAAGGGAGACATGGGGAGAGAGGATTGAATAGGGTGGAGGTAAGGGAGACATGGGGAAAGAGGATTGAATGGGGTGGGGGTAAGGTAGACATGGGCAGAGGAATGAATGGGGTGGATGTAAGGGAGACATGGGCAGAGAGGAATGAATGGGGTGGAGGTAAGGGAGACATGGGGAGAGAGGATTGAATAGGGTGGGGTAAGGGAGACATGGGGAAAGAGGATTGAATGGGGTGGGGGTAAGGGAGACATGGGGAGAGAGGATTGTGTGGGGTGGGGGTAAGGGAGACATGGGGAGAGAGGAATGAATAGGATGGGGTAAGGGAGACATGGGGAAAGAGGATTGAGTGGGGTGGGGGTAAGGGAGACATGGAGAGAGAGAGGAATGAATAGGATAGGGTAAGGGAGACATGGAGAGAGAGAGGAATGAATAGGATGGGGTAAGGGAGACATGGGGAAAGAGGATTGAGTGGGGTGGGGGTAAGGGAGACATGGAGAGAGAGAGGAATGAATGGAGTGGGGGTAAGGCAGACATGGGGAGAGAGGTTTGAATGGGGTGAGGGTTACAGGGACATGCAAATAACAATGAATGATGTTAGTGGAGGCAGCGTTTGAGTAAACTATAGATAGAAAAACAAGCAAGCAAGACAAGAACCATGCGAACAGCCAGTCATGGAAACACTGCAAACAACAGTTCCCATTCTGCACACTAACAAAAGTCCAACTAAAATGTTACAGAGAGGACAACTGTTCATCTCATTTCTATTCAGAATGCTACATACTAGCAACATACACAGTGTGTGAAGGATGCTGTGTAACATTCAGTAATGGAAATTTTCCCAACAACAGTCTGTAACATAACAAAAAAGCATCTATCTGATATACTGTTCCCAAGAGAACAAATCATGTTCAGAAAGACAACATAGCGTAGAAAAAATTGCACACCAAGTATGGAGACCTATCCATAGTAACATCAATGTGTTATAATGGTGGTACTATTCCTGAGAGAACAAATCCATATCCAGGTGCACAACATTGCACAGAAAGATTTATACACAGTGTATGGAGACTTATCCATGATCCTGCACCCAGGAAGATCAAGGAAGCTAATTCTTCTTGCTAAGCAGACAACATTTCTGCTACGCTGGGTGAAAGAGAAAGAGCGTGGTGTTTGGACGTTACTATGTACTTCAACACAGCATAGTACCCGTATGTCAAGAGGCATGTGCTATACATTAATAGCACTGTGAAATGTTGTATAAGAATATTATCCAGCATTGTTTGCATTCAAACATTTTCATCATTTTCACCCACTAAAGTACACAAGAAAAGAGTATTAGTAAAAATACTGATCCCAAATTGCATGCCAAATGTTTATGCCAGCAGTAGTAAAGCCTCATACCTTGGTCTTGTATGTCTACTGCTTTGGCTTTGGAAGTAAAGAATGGACAAAAAATGTCAACATACACACCTAGCGGTCTGTTTTGCCAATGATTCAGGAAAACTGGTCCCTCTATTGACTTATCTCCAAATTGCACACACTTCAAAACTTGGACACTCAACAATGAAAAAAGAAAAGCATCATAGGCATTCATGAATGAGAAATGTCTGGTTATTATGCAATCTATCTATTAATTCAATAAACATTTACATGATCTGAAACGTTTCCCTTCATATCATCACCTTTATGTATATCAACATCATCATCGTGTTAAACAAGTGATCTAAATACACAGACTGAAGAAGTCTGTATGAGCACATGCACATGCACTTCCAATGTTTGTATACACACGCACACACAGAGAAAAATTTCTTATCCATTGTAAATAAAATTGCGTAAGAAATTATGGCACCTTTGTATAATGACTGTAAGGGAGACTTGGAGAGAGGATTGAATGGGGTGGGGGTAAGGGAGACATGGGGAGAGGAATGAATGGGGTGGGGGTAAGGGAGACATGGGGAGAGGAATGAATGGGGTGGGGGTAAGGAAGACATGGGGAGAGAGTCATTCGGATGAGACAATAAACCAAGGTCCCGTGTGCAGCACTTAGTGCACATAAAAGAACCCACAGCAACAAAAGGATTGTTCCTGGCAAAATTCTGTAGAAAAATCCACTTCGATAGGAAAAACAAATAAAACTGCAAGCAGGAAAAAAACCAAAAAAAACGGGTGGCTCTGTGGTATAGCGACGCGCTCTCCCTGGGGAGAGCAGCCCGAATTTCAAACAGAGAAATCTGTTGTGATAAAAAGAAATACAAATACACAAATATAAGCCAAACTGTGCTGAAAATTTGCTCTCAAAACAAAACAGATGACAAGTCAGTCAGCACTGTAATACTGTTCATTCAGAGTTTTTCAGTTTCTCAAAGAGGTGTCACTGCGTTCAGACAAATCCATATTCGCAACACCAAATCTGCTATACAGATGCCTGACCAGCATAATCCAACGCACTTCGTCGGGCCTTGAGTGCATGCATACATATCTGTGTACTATCAGAGTGGATTTCTTCTGCAGAATTTTGCCAAACACTTTTGTTGCCATGGGTTCTTTTTCAGTGCACTAAGTTGGTGATTGGGCAAGAGCGGGATTGGGACCCAGACCTTATGGGCTGTGTATTGGCAGATAGCGTCTTCACCATTTTGCCATCGTCCATACAGGCAGCATGACAAGTCAGCACTGTCGTGCAACAGCAAAGATAAAAGTATGTCATAAATGTTACAACAAAGGGAAAAAAGAAAGTCATAAACATTACAATGTAAGGGACTGTATGTCAGATATTACCAAATTGGGGAAAAGTATGTCACAAATATTACAACAAAGGGGGAAAATATATCGAATATAACAACAAAGAGAAAAAACTTACAACAAATATTTTAACGAATAGAAAATAGAATGTCATAAAAATTACAACAGAGTTAAAAAGACAAACAAACAAAAAACAACAACTGGAAAACCACCAAGAAACAAAACAAGTGAAAGGAGACAAAACTAAAATGGTTTCAAACTAAAATTTGTCATTAGATACAAATAAAATTCGGCAGAAAACGGGGATTGACATGTTGGTTTCTGTTTAAAATGAGACAGGGAGGGAACTGGGGAATGTTTTGATGGACAAATGTGAACATAGTAAAAAGTAATGTAAAAAGTAAAGTTTAATGTAGAGTTAGTACTATTTGGTAATGACAATATAACAAAGAACAGATGAAATATTTGATTATAAATACCATTCCTAAAAAAAACAACACACATTTAGTCTACAGATACCGAATAAATAGACCTTGAATTGAGCACTTCTTAGATGATTTTTGAAAAATCAAAAAACAGAAAAACATGCGCATTCACTGGAAATATTACCCACAGTCATCACTAAAAAAACCCAGTAACTATAAAAAAAAACTGGGTGAAACTATTACCCATAAAAATTATGGTTTAACAATTTAATGCTGAGCAACACTGCAAAAATAGAGAAGTCATTATGATGTATATTTAGTGTTCCAATATTGTTATATAGAGTGTTCCAATATTGTTATATTGTTATAGAGAGTGTTCCAATATTGTTATACTGTTATAGAGAGTGTTCCAATATTGTTATAGAGAGAACATATTTGGCAGTATGATGACTCACAGTTTTGGATCTAATCAAGCTGTATGGAATTTTGGTGATGTTTTTCACTTGGTATGATGATTCAGAAAGTTTTGGATGTAATTTTACTGCATGGTATTTTTTTTATGTTGTTTTTCACTCATGGAGATACTGAGCTAAGTGTCATCAATTCTGCACTGGTTGGTAAATACACTGCCTGCAAAACTTGCACTGTTTTCCTTGATCACATCAGTGTGTGTGTGTGTGCGTGCTTGTGTGTGTGTGTGTGTGTGTGTGTGTGCCTGACTGCCTGTCTGTGTGCATGCATGCATGCATACGTTTTTGAGACAAGTGTGAGGTAGAAGGAGTATGCTGTGATTGTTGTCACACCGTTTCAAAATAGTATTTCTAGGGACTTTCTATGTTTGATATTTTCCATACTGCTGTACGTTTACATGCAAGGACCACGTGTGTTGTTACAAGCTGAGAACGGCAGTGTAAGTGCAATATAAATACACACCGTCATCTAATGAATACATGCACTGTGTGTATATTCACACATAATAGAGCAGCAGATTAAGTCCTACATAAATACACATCATCGCCCTAATGATGACAAACACTCTGTGTACCTTAAAACATGATAGAGCAGCAGGTTAAGTGCTACATAAATAGATGTCATCATCCTAATGACATGCTCTGTGTGTACGTTCACACATGACAGAGCAGCAAGTACTACATAAAAAGATATCATCCTAATGATGACAAGCACTCTGTGTATGTTAAAACATGACAGAGCAGCAAGTTCAGTGCTACATAAAAAGATATCATCATCCTAATGATGACATGTACTGTGTGTACGTTCACACATGACAAATCAGCAGGTTAAGTACTTCATAAATAGATATCATCATCCTAATGGTGACATGCACTGTGTGTACGTTCACAAATGACAAATCAGCAGGTTAAGTACTACATAAATAGATATCATCATCCTAATGCCATGTACCAGTCAGGAAAAGGTGGCCGGGCAAAGAGAGAGGGGAAACAAGCACAGACAAGGGAGAGCAGCGTGTGGCTCAGTCAGCAGCCGCCTCTCTCTGGGAGACTTGGGGATCCAGAGCGAAGGGAGAGAACTGTCCACATGTGGCGAGGAATGCCCTTGTCTGGCCGGATACTGAGGGAGAGGTTCAGTAACACTCCTGTAACACACAGTAACAACCCCCTAACGCATAGAGTAATGCTTCTGTAACACAAACTTTTTTCTTCTTTTCTTTTTTTTTTTTTTTTGTTGTTGTCTTTTTCAAAAAGCAAACAGTCCTTAAATGTATTCCCTTCGACACCTGTCATGAGTGCTCCGGAGTGGGTAAATATCATTAAGTCCAGGGACTGTCATTCACAGATGGTGCATCGCACACAAAATCCAGCGTACGTAGCATGCTTAATCATCCTGAGGGCAAACATTGCACCATCACAACAACAAACCAGCAAACATTGCACCATCACAACAAAACAAACCAACAAACACTGCACCACCACAACAAAACAAAACAAACCAGCAAACATTGCACCATCACAACAACAAATCCAGCAAACATTGCATCATCACAACAAAACAAACCAACAAACATTGCATCATCACAACAACAAACCAGCAAACATTGCACCATCACAACAACAAACCAGCAAAGGTTGCACCATCACCACATAAACCAACAAACATTGCGCCATCACAACAAAACAAACCAACAAACATTACGCACCACAACAAAACAAACCAGCAAACATTGCACCACCACAACAAAACAAACCAACAAACATTGCACCACAACAAAATAAACCAACAAACATTGCACCATCACAACAAACCAACAAACATTTCACACCACAACAAAATAAACCAACAAACATTGCACCATCACAACAAAGCAAACCAACAAACATTGCACCACCACAACAAAACAAACCAGCAAACATTGCGCACCACAACAAAATAAACCAACAAACATTGCACCATCACAACAAAACAAACCAGCAAACATTGCACCATCACAACAAACCAGCAAACATTGCACTATCACAACAAAACAAACAAACATTGTACCATCACAACAAAACAAACCAGCAAACATTGCACCATCACAACAAAACAAACCAGCAAACATTGCACCACCACAACAAAACAAACCAGCAAACATTGCACCACCACATCAAAACAAACCAGCAAACATTGCACCACCACAACAAAACAAACCAGCAAACATTGCACCACCACAACCAAACAAACCAGCAAAAGTTGCACCACCACAACAAAACAAATGAACAAACATTACACCATCACAACAAAACAAACCAGCAAACATTGCACCACCACAACAAAACAAACCAGCAAAGGTTGCGCCATCACAACAAAACAAACCAACAAACATTGCACAAACACAACAAAACCAAACCAGCAAACATTGCACCACCACATCAAAACAAACCAGCAAACATTGCACCACCACAACAAAACAAACCAGCAAACATTGCACCGCCACAACAAAACAAACCAGCAAAGGTTGCGCCATCACAACAAAACAAACCAACAAACATTGCACCACCACATCAAAACAAACCAGCAAACATTGCACCACCACAACAAAACAAACCAGCAAACATTGCACCACAACAAAACAAACCAGCAAAGGTTGCGCCATCACAACAAAACAAACCAACAAACATTGCACAACCACAACAAAACAAACCAAACCAGCAAACATTGCACCACCACAACAAAACAAACCAGCAAACATTGCACCACCACAACAAAACAAACCAGCAAAGGTTGCGCCATCACAACAAAACAAACCAACAAACATTGCACAACCACAACAAAACAAACCAACAAACATTGCACCAACAGAAACTCTTTTTTTCAGAACAACAAAAACCTGCACAACGTTGACCACTTCATCATCAGACAGGCGGTGAACCACATGTCAGCACTGACACGAAGACACATTCCTGAAGGGTGTCACAGCCCAGTGGTTAAAGCATTCGACTTTCAGTTTCAGGGTCCTGGGTTCAGACCCAGTCCCAGTCCCAGCACATCAGGGGTTAAAAGTGGGCGTTTGTTTCTGGTCTCCCAGTCAACAGGTGTGCAGATCTGATTGTGCCTGAACCCTGTTCATGTTTACACACCAGCAGGAGCACATGTTAAACATCCTGCAATGTATGTCAGCATTCGGTGGGTTATGGAAACAAGAACAGACGTAACATGCTGGCCCCAGGAAACAGAGTATGCCTCCATGGTTGTCATTCACTTTAAAGCTCATGCTTGAAGTGCAGGAGTTGCAGCACACAAACACAGAGGAGGAAGAAGAGGCAGAAGAAGATGAAGAAAAAGACAATGAAGAATATGAAGATAAAGACAAAAAAGATGAAGACAAAGAAGGAGACAAAG